>NW_021145812.1:0-50000 GCF_002837175.3 Physeter macrocephalus | reverse complement strand
CCCGGTCCGGGAAGATCCCACATGCCGCGGAGCGGCTGGGCCCGTGAGCCATGGCCGCTGAGCCTGCGCGTCCGGAGCCTGTGCTCCGCAACGGGAGAGGCCACAGCAGTGACAGGCCCACGTACCGCACAAAAAAAAAAAAAAAAAAAAGAATCCTCCTGCCAATGCAGGGGACACGACTTCAAGCCCTGGTCCAGGAAGATCCCACATGCCACGGAGCAACTAAGCACATCCACCACAGATACTGAGCCCGCGCTCTAGAGCCCGCGTGCCACAACTACTGAAGCCCCTGTGCCTAGAGCCTGTGCTCTGCAACAAGAGAAGCCACCGCAATGAGAAGTCCGCGCACCACAACAAAGAGTAGCCCCCGCTTGCCGCAACTAGAGAAAGCTCGCGCACAGCAACAAAGACCCAACACAGCCAAAAATAAAATAAATATATATTAAAAAAAAAAGAAAACCACGTGTGTATCTAGCAATCCTGAATTTTTATAGTAAATAAGTATAGTAATCATACAGCCATTAAAACAATTATGAGGATTACAGTGCAATATGGAACAGATGTTCGATAAGAATGTATAAAAAAATCTGAACTCAAAGATTTAAATTATAAAAAGTATGCATATATATAAAGACTAGAAAGGAACATGGGGGGAAAAGTGGCAGAAAGTAAATTTGCTTTTCAAAATTATTTTCTAAAGGTCTTTAAGAATGGTTACCTTGGGGATGGGGGGGAACATAAGGGTAAGAAATTAAGAGGTACAAACTACTATGTACAAAATAAATAAGATACAAAGGTGTAATGCACAGCACAGGTAATATAGCCAACATTTTATAACTTTAAATGGAGTACAACTGCTATGTTGTACACCTGGAACTAATACAATATTGTAAATCAAATATACTTTAAAAGTTTTTAAATGGCTACCTTTAAAGGGAAAGAGGGAATGATATATTTTTATAGTATTTTTAGCTTTATATAATAGCATGTACTACTTTATACTTTTTGTAATAAATCACTTATTATAGTATCACTATGTTATGGGGGCAATAAATAAAAATAATAGAAGAGAAAAAACCTTTAGACCGTTATAAAATGCCAGACTGATAAGGGGAAAAAAACCCCATGTCTCACAAGGGAAATAAAATCCATTGTCAATTCTTCGTGCTGAGATAATGCCGAGTTGATTATATTTACCAGAAGGTGTCTACTCTTTCCCTTTAGACCTGCTTGGGTTGTTTCCCTAGTTATTACACCCCTGAGTAACAAACTTGATTGTATTTAACACAAAGTTTTTCTTCTTTTCTCATATTTCTGCCTGGGTAATTTCCTTGTTCATAGCATCTCCCTCTAAAAGCTGCCTTCTAATCTTGCCCCTGTGGGATGTCAGTGCTTCTGTGGCTCTAACAGAAGAACTGTTCCAAAGTCATTTTGACAACTCTCTTCAGCTCACCCATGACTGAAGTGAACTCTTCAGTAAATGCTGTCAACCTCAAGTTAAAGTGGATGTTCCACTGAATCCTGTAAACTCAACAAGCAGTTTTCTCCCCTTATTGTGAATTGCCAGGAACAGGTTATAAGGCATGACCAGTGGAAGCCATCTCCGTAACCTCAGCAGGATACTGAGATGGTATATCCAGCTGGACAGCCCTGTCCAAAAACCGCAGTAGTTCAGCATTAGCAATCCAAAGGAGACACTGTTTCCTGCCTCCCAAAACCTGAAGTTCAAAATAAAACCTGGTTTCCAGTCAAACGCTAACATGGGTAACTCCATTATAAACTGTTGTTCCCCCTCAGGGTGACCTCGTTCCTACTGCCCCCTTTGCAGAATGACTCTGCAAATTCTCTCTACTGACTGATGGTAATATCTCCCTCCCAATGGTCATGTCTCCTTTCTCGAGAAGCCATGACACTGAAGCATTATGGCCAAAGTAAAAGAACATAGGTCTTGCACGGGGCTTGGCATGTCCAGGACAATCAAATGCAACTGGCTATACAGAAAGGTTGAATGTGAACCTAAAGCAGAAAGTCAATAGCAGCCACTGATTTCCACCCAGGCTACATTATCCCTGAGGGCACCTGCTGTGATTTTGAATGAAGCCTTTAATAAACTCACAGAATGTGAGAGGCGGAAAGTCCTTGGAAATTTTGAAGACCAGGAAGATGGGTGTATGCAAAATGTATACCAGTAACTTGAGAATGAGAGAGTGTTTCAAGCAGAGACACTGTGGAAAACAATCCTACACAATCAAAGCTTTCCCGCCTCCTTAGTGTTCACATGACCTATCCCGAGGGAACAAACAGTAGCTTCAGCACAGAGACTAGCTACATCACTTTGCCTAAACTTTTTCTCTGAGGAACTCCATGCTCCTTTTACATGTTCTCAGTGGACTGCATTCTCAGCCCTTACCGTGTAATAATCTACTGGCCTCTGGGATAGGGGGCTGTTTCCGTCTCAGAACAGTTCCCATTTCAGAAGAGAACTAGAACATGAGAACACTTTCTAGAGTGATGGAAATTTTCTGTATCTTAATAGGGGTGAGAGTTACACGGGATTTTCCATTTGTCAAAACTGTCCATCTAAGATTTGTGCACATCAAGCTAAATAAGTTTTACCTTAAAAAAAAAAATCAAGTACAAGGCAGGGAGTAGATGAAAAAGAATGGCAGATACTGATACTTGTTTAAGCTGGGTGATGGGTATATGAAGGTTCATCATCCTTTTTTACTTACTATGCTTATACTTGAAATTTTTCATAATAAAAAATTAAAATGAAGACGGACAGAACTGGAACAAGTCTTAAGCAAATTAGTCGAGAGCGTAACCCCTGGGGATATAAACAAAAGCTTTTAGGGAGAGAGTAAGGCAGGATAAAGAACATGCGAGCCAGAGAGAACAGGAAGCATACTCCTGGCGGTCCCCAACGCTCAAAGATGATACAGGATGGCCTGGGATGCCCCAAAGGCCCAAATCCACCACACCCGCTCCACACAAGGCCATGTCTGCATGTCCACGGCACAGACCTGGATTTCTGGGCACAGTGCAACACACACAGTCTAGCACACCACTGAGCTAACTGTACAGTGTATTTAAAGAAACACGTTTTATGCTAAGAATTAAATTATGCACTGGAGGAAACTAAAAGACAAAACAAACGCACAAACATAAAAAAACAGAAACAGACTCACAGGTATAGAGACCTGGTGGTCACTAGAGGGGAGGAGGTTGGGGGGAATGGGCAAAATAGGTGAAGAGGTATTAAGAGGTACAACTTCCAGTTATAAAACAAGTCATGGGGATGTAACATACAGCATAGAGGATATACTCAATAATATAGTAATAACTTTGTATGGTGACAGATGGTAACTAGCTATTGTGGTGATCGCCTCATAATATAAAAAAATATCGAATCTACTGGTACAATATTGTAAATTATGCTTCAATTTTAAAAATACACTGCAAAGTTACTTTTTTTGGACAATTACTATTTTCTTGATAGTTTTGATTCTTGGTGTCTCAATCTTATGCACGAGAAATAAAAAGGAAAATTATATACTAAAAAATTCAATGTGATACTTTGAAAAATGAATTACACCAAATCCCTACTTGCTGAACCAGCTTATGAAGTTCCGTTATTTGTATATACATCTCAATGTGTCAGCCTATTTCAGGGTAAAGGGACTAAGATCTAGCTGTAGAAAGAGAATGTTAGTGTCAACAGGTGGCAAAAAAAAAAAAAAAAAAAAAAAAAAAGGGACATTCTCTTAGAGGCAAATAAAATAAAACACCTTTCCTTTCCTGCTTGATCATCCTCTTACCTTCGGCCCGGATCCAATCGTCCATGAGGGCCCCGAGCAGGAAATCTGTTCAGGTGGCTCAGATGAAGTGTATGGGATGTTTGGAAGAGACTCAGAGCTGCGGAAAGGAAATGGCTGGTGACTCAAAACCCCTAAATATTTGCCCAACTTTCCTGTCCCTTTCTTCCAGTGCATGAAATACCCACATCTATCCTGAGAGCAGCAACCTAACAGTTACAAGTCCATTCATCCCGAGTACCCCATAAAGCCACACCCCCAACATCCATGCCACTGGTACTCACGCTTCTGAGGAAAGAGTGGGGGAATCCGGTGAGGCTGGAAGATCAGCTGGGGCTGAGCTCCCAGAATCCCTTGCTTCTGGCCCAGGGCTGCCACATGTAGAAGGGGAGGTGCTGGGGACTTCAGTAGGGGCTGCAGGACAGTAACCAGGAAATTCAGGGCATCCCATAGCTGACCTGCTCACTACCTTGGAAAGATGCAGCCCCAACCCCTTGACCAAAGTAGGGTTCCCTCCCACCCCTTTCCAATAAACCTGCCAAGGAGAGATGAATACCTGGTTGGAGAGAGTTTGCACCTTGACAGCATTCCAGGGCACTGCCTGGCCTGGGTTGTATGCAGCCTTCACCAGCACCTTCTCACCCAGCTGGGGCAGCCGGCCCTTCACCACACTGCCAGCACACAAGCCAAGAGACCCAGTCAGGAGAGAAACCCTGGCCAAGCCACCCTGACTGTCCCTATGAGGCCCTTCCCATCAAGATTTCTCACACCTTGCATAACAGCAGCAAAGCAATGGCATTATAGCGGACCCACCAGCATGGTGACAGACCTGAATCCAATAAGCATTTCCAGAAGGGGATCAGCCTCAAGCCTACCTTAGCTGAAAAAAGACCTCTTCATCCACCACCCCAAAGTAGTCATGCAAACTGGTAACAATGCCAGTGAAGACCCGCTGCTTCTCTCCACCCTATAAGAGAAGAGCGCAGTTTAAAGGTAATAGGGAGCATTTGTCCATGCTCTGCCATTAGCATCTCATCTCTATCCACCCCGCCCCACCCCCAGCTCAATCAGAGTACTGCACGGATTCCCATGGAAGGAAGCATACATATAGAAGGAAGCATATGTACAGTGGACATAATCAATCTTCTGGCGGGGAGTCATGATGATTCTTGGGTCATAAGCTTCTTCTAGGATTTCCAGTTCTTTAATTCCAAGAAGCACCCTAGAGATCTCCCTAGAGCCAGAACCTAGGACTCCCCAGTCACAGATGTCTAGTCGCCTCTAGACTGGCCGGGGACAGAAGTGTCAGGAAGGAGGAACACTGTGATGTAAGAATGAAAGCATCGGGCAACCATGCACGCTGGGGTAGCCCCGAGTGCCGAAACTCACTAGATAGGATGCCCAACCTACCTGAAGGTGCCTGGCATTTTGGGACAGGTCTGTGGCCACAGGAGGAGTGAGCAAACCGGGAGGAGGACCCAGGAGAGATGTTGAAGCTGCGCCTATTGGAACACAGAAGCAATCCAGAAACTGCACCTACCATCTTAAGCACTAGATTCAGCTAGAGGAAATGGTAAACCCAAAGAGCAAAGTGGATCCAAGCATGTCCCACACAGGGTTTCGCCAACAACTACTGTGGTCATGCTTTTTCCTAAGAAAAGTCAGCAGCAAATTGCACTCCACCAGGGAAACCCCAAAAACCACATTTTGAAAGACTAACTCCAAAACACACACTTCCCAGTACTAGGCCAGGTAGAGATAAAGGTGATCACCTGAGAAGTTGCGTCCCCCTGGTAATGGGTTGATCCGCTGGCGCTTAAACTGGGACATTGGGAATGCTGTCCTCTTTCAGAGTCTTGGGGAAAAACCTTCAATCAGAAAAGAAATAAATTAACAGCTCATAGGGAAATTTTCCATCTACCCCAAAAACGGAACTAAGGATCTTAAGGAAAATGGAGAGATAGATACTGAGAATGAAAGAAGACGGATGGTGAGAATATGAGAAGGAGCAAGAAATGGAGAAATTACAATGTTCCAGTCAGCCCTCACAATAATCTAGTGGTGGGCGATACTGTTATGCTCTTTCAACGAAAAGGAAACTGAAGCTCGGAGGGACTGAGACTTGCCCGAGGCCACATAACCAGGTAGGTACAAAACTAGGACTCACACCCAGATCTCCCGACAACTTAGAGCTCCTCTCACTATGCCACGCCACCCTCAGATGGTTGGGGAGAGTGGAGGGTTGGAAAGAGCCCCGATGACATTCATTCATTCAATGCATCCGCCAAAGAGCTCCACGCAAGGCCCGGAAAAATGGAGGAGGCTGCTGCCGGAGAGGAGATGGTGTGGGCCCTCTCCCCGGAAACCCGGCCCGTTGTTCCCCGGACGGGCGGGTGGGAAGACAGCTCCGTGGCCCGGCCGAACGCGAATCCGGCTGCGCGCCCGCCCTCTTGCTCCCGCGCTCCCCGGCCCTCGGCTCCCGCCTCAGCAGCCGCCGGCGCCGACTCTCCCGGGGCGGGCCGCGGCCAGGCCACCGTGGGAGGACGAAGGCGCGCGGCTTCTCCTCCTCCCGCCCGCCCCCAGGGCCGAGACCGTTGCCAGGGAGACGGAACTTGCAGGCCGAAGGGGGGCTCGGCCCCTTCCGCCCCCGGTTCATCTTCGAGGCCCGGCCCTCGCAGCCCCTCGGCCAGGGGAGGGGCGAAGAGGCAGAGGGGCGGCGGAAGGCCCCCCAACCCACCTGCGGGCCAGGGCCGCGACACCGGGGGGACAAAGACACCCGGAACCACCACAGCCGCTGCTGCTGCCGCCACCGGAAGCGCCTCTCCGGAAGCGCGACCACTGGTCGGAAGCTGCCTCTCTCCCGGATATGGTCCCTCCCTCCTCTCCACTGACCTCTCCCTTCCCCCACCCCGGCCTGCCATCCCGCTCCAACTGTGGAGCGGAAGTGCGCTTTCCCCGATCGGATGCGTGTTAGGAAGCCGCGCCTCAGTGGTGTTCTCTCTTACGTGTCCCATTAGAAAATCAGGCTTCGGAGAATTGGTTCCTGGTCCCAAGACTGCTGGAGCTGGAGCCCCAAACATAAGGGAGCACCTATGCCTCATTCTGGCAGATCCCAAGACCGCAGCAGCAAGAGAACCAGCTGACTGGAGGAGGAGGAGGAGGAGGAGGAGGAGAACCAGCTGACCTCCTCCTGACTGGAGGAGGAGGATGCATGATCAGTGGCCATTTCCAGAAGACATCCCTGTGTCTGATTCAACCATCCCTAGCCCTACCCTTCTGTTGACGGCACACCCCTCCACACACGCCTCCTGGGTACCTGCAGGAGACTAAACTTTCCCCCTTTCTCAATTAACAAAGAGCTAGGAACCTAATAGCCTATGTAGTAAGATAAACCTCCACAATATTTAGGTATATATTTACAAAGAGTTCTCACAGTCATTTCCTGCAGTCCTTACATCAACCCTTGGGGGATAAGGAGGTCAGGAGTTAGTGTCCTCATTCTCAGCTATGAAACCTGAGAGACCTCAATGAAATGACTTGCTCAAAGTCTTGCCACTAATCACTGGCCATTTTCGTCCCCATTAGCAATCCCAGTTCCCCCTCACCCTGTGACCTCCCCATCACCCTCCAGTCTAGCCTCCCTCCAACACCCTTTCCTATTCATTTAACATTCACCAAGCACTTTGAGACAGTTTAATCTCACTTTACCCTCAAAACAAGCCTGTGAGGTAGGTAGGACAGGCATCATTATACCATCTGGGAGATTAAGTGGGTAGCTATGGCTCAGAAAAGTTAAGGGATTTTTGTCAAGGTCTAAAAGCTAGTATGGGCCTCTGGTTTCAGCTGTGACGTGGAAAGGCTAGTAAGGAGTAAAGCAGCTGAGAATAGACCTTGACGATTACTCTGCTGTTCCCCATGTTGTCCTTGACTCCCATCCCTGGTGCAGTCTTCAGGCAAGAGTCAATGCAGAGGCAGCCAAGAGAGCACCCTTCTCTGTCCTGGGGCTGCCCATGCAAGTATGAGGAGGAGGGGAGGACTCCAGATCAGTAACTGCCCACTCAGGAGTGAAGGTCAAGTCCATCGTTCTGCAGTTACCTCACCCTGAAGACTGACTCTTTGAGTGCATGATTCCAGAGAGGTGGTTGGATTCAGCCAGTTCACGACACTGACGGTCCCACAGTCCCCAGCGACACGCTGGGCCCCGACAGATCACCACGCCAAACACACTCCGTGGACGCCAGATGAATCAGTAAGTTCACATTGCCTAAGCCCAGGGATTTCTGGCAACCAGGGAGGAGCCCGAGAGCTGCTGCACCTTGGGGCCTCTCAGGGACCCAGGCTTCCTTGGCTGCTCAGAGGAGAAAGACTCAGCCCTTTGCCTCAGAGAGAAAACTGAGCGTCAACAGCTTTTCCTGGCGGTGCCCAGAAGCAGCAACAGGGCAGAGGGCGAGGAAGAAGACTTCGCTGCACTCCCCCCGGCTGGGGTTACAGCCCTGCACCAGGAAGTCTCAGCATACAGTAAGGTTTTTTGCTCGTTGCTTCTTAACCACTAATGATGGCATAAAGGTCTTCTGAAGGGTTTGGCCTGGAGGCCTTTCAGGGAGCTCCCTTGATGCAATCCTGTGGAGAAAGAAAGGAGGCACTAGGCTAGGAGGAAGAAACAAAGGTAACGATGGCCCCAGAGTTGACCAAGCATTGTGGGAGGACTGGGGATATTAATGGACAGGGATAATCCCCCCTGGAGAATTATTCAGTATAGACCCCTACCCCCCAACCCCCGGCATCCACTGTGGCATCCTGTGTGCCCTACCTTGCTTTCCTGGGGAAACCCAGGGAGGTGACCTAAGTTTCAGCTTTGAGGGGTGAGGGCTTGCTGGGCTCATGTGAGGATTTCCCATCTTTTGGTCCTGGCTCTGCCACTGACTCACCGTGTGGCCTCGGGAAAATGACTTCCCTCCCCAGCCCAGTCCTCAGCCTCCTCATCCATAAATGGGGTGCTTTAACCACTTTCTGTTTCTTCCAGCACCCTCTCCGAGACTACGTCTCTCAAATTTTGCAGGGACGAAGGTGACAAGGGGCAGCACAGTCTTGGCATCCTAGCTCGTCAGGCTCCTCCCTCTTCCCTGGGCTGGGCCGCAGGACTCACCTGGGGGCAGAGCCATCAGGTAGGGCAGCGGCTTCAGCAGGTCGAGGGCTCCTCCACCGGATCCGGTTGAGCAGGACCTTGACCTTGTTCCAGTGGGAGAGATCCCGCTGAGCAGAGGGTGAGAGGGTCACCCAGGGCCCCTCCCCAAAACGTACCCCTGACCAAGCTCCCCGAGATAGCTGTCAGCACAGCCAGGGCAAATCACCTGTTCCAAACAGGAATCCGCTCGTTTTCTAGCACACATCCCAACCACCCCCGACCTCCACCGCATCCTGTCACCTGCCCCGGCGTACATCCCTCACCTACCCTGTGCCCCTGGGAGGGTGGAAAGGTGTGAGCTGGCTCTGCCAGGGCCTCTGACAGCCTGGAAGGGCTGGTGCTGGGCACCCCTACCTTTGGGGGTGAAGCTGTTCTTGCTCCTTCGGAAAGAGAATCCAGTTACCCAAGGCCAGGAACAGGAAGGCACTCTCGTCAAGCCCAGAGCTCAGGGGGTCTGCCTATGGGGACCTGGGCCGGCAAGATACAGACAGAGACACAACTGCGCCTCACCTGCCTCCTCTGTGTGGCTGAGCCGCTCCTGCTGCCCGTGTACCTCACTGCCCAGGGCGTGAGAGGGTGGAGGTGAAGGCGCCAGGCCCGGCTCCTCCTCTTTAGGATCCTGTGCACAGGAGAGACGGGCTTTCAGGGCCTGGCTAGAGGGCTGAGGCTGTTCTGAAGGGAGTCCTGGTTCCAGGGGTCCCCCCCATCCTCTGCATCCCCCACTCACCTGCCTGCCCGCTGGCCCGACTGCCCACAGCTCACTCACCCCAGGGGCCCTCTGAGTCTGCAGCTGCAGGCAGAGCTGCTGCAGCCTCGCCATCTGCTCCAGCACCAGGCACAGGTGTTCCAGGTAGCGAAGACCCTGCCCTGGGAGGCAGGCCCAGGCTTCAGGCCCCAAGCCCCCCACCTGTGGGACGTAGTGAGGTAGGGGAGAATTCTGAACTCAACCAGACTCCCACCCTAAGGGGCCAGCAGACGGGGGCAGGATGAGTCAGGACGGAAGCACACCCAGCCGAGTGCCAGGCAGGCCCCGGACCTGCCCACCTCCACACGGCTGGGGGCGGGGTGAGGTAAGACGTTCTCACACAACCCATCAAGGCGGGGTAAGGAAAGCCCCACCCCGAGAGAGCTCCAGGGAGAAGAAGTTGGGGGGCGGGGGCATCTCCATCCCACGCTTGAGAGTTGGCACTCACCACCTCTGCTTCTTCCAGGCCTGCCCCTAGGTCACTCTCTGCCTCGGTGGCCTCCTGTCCTCCTGCTCGAAAAAGGGGCATTTCACGCTCAGGGTTGCTTGGCGGCTCTGGGGAGCGGTACTGTGACAAGCTGGCAGAGGAAGTCGGGAGCTGGCGGGACCGCTCCAGCACCTGCTCCAGCTTGCGACTGGCTAGAAGCCGGCTTAGGCGGGCAGGAGGCTCCATGGCACCCAGGGCCAGGGGCTCAGCGCTCCGCACGGGCTCAGAGTTCAGAGAGTCTTGAGAAAGGCCCGGTGAGGTGGCTAGGGACCTGTCCCCAACCGCCATCTCCACTCCTGAGTCCTGGGAGGCCAGTTTGAGAAGCGGCACCTGCCTCCCAGGTGCTCTCAGCCGGCCATGCCCCTTGCAGGAGTCTGCCGGCCACCCTGGCGCGGCATCCGGGATCCGTCTGTAGGTGCTGGTGACTCCAGGCACTACACAGCCACGTGCCAGGTCCTCGCCAGCCCCATCTGCAAGGAGAGTCAGTCATCAGGCTGGGCAGGCTGCCCCAACACCCCCGGCATTCCTGGCAGCTGGCCACATTCCCTGAGGAGGAGTGTCCTGGGCCAGAGGTGACAGGAGGAGACTGGTCGGCCACAGCCCCGCCCAGATCTCTCTCCAACCCTGGCTGGGAGATGTTAGAATGGGGTTCCCTTTACCAAAGTAATGGTTAGTGATATCTGCCTTGGAGGGGTGAGCACTTTTTCTTCCAGGGTTCCCTCGTGCTCCAGCCCCTGAGCTTGGCCTAAGACCTCTGAGCCATAACTGGGGAGCGGTAGCCTCTTCAACTGCTCCCCATGGGGAAGTATGACTGTGCCCCAGCCTCAGGGAGAGGGGGAAGGGCGCGAAGAGGGAAGCCTAGGCCCACACTGGCATCAGGATGCAAAAGGAAGTCCATCCTGGAATTCCTGGGGGGAGTGGGTAGTAAAAATAACAATCGCTATAACCATCTTGGACTTTTGTTCTTTTAAGTGAGAAACAGAAGCTTTTGGAGAGTTGAAAAGGAAAAATTTAAACGGCAGAAAGGGAACCAGGCGGGCAGGGGGCAGGAGAAGAAGCAGCGTGATCGCCCATTCGCTGTCCTCTCCTACAGCTCTCCTGGCCTGTGCCAGGCCCTCCTGCGATCTGGGTGCCCCGATTGTAAGGATGCAGAAACGGAGGCTGGAGACGATGGAGGGCCGCCTTCGTCTCCCTGCCTGCCACGCGGGAGAGCTGGAACGGGATGCCAAACCAGGCCCCTCTGGGCAAGGAAGTCGACCAGGAAGTCCACCCCTGCGCGGCTCCTTTGGAAAGGGGTCCGCCGCCGCGGAGAGAGCTTTTCGCAACTGCGGGCTGGGGCAGGGGCGGTCAGAGGAGGATCCAGACCGGGAATTAGAGGGAAGTGGACCCGGAGGAAATGGGACGGAGGTGGCGGTCGGTTTAAGGCCAGAAGCCAGAGGGTCTCCAACGGGCAAGGCGCGATCCCCCGGCCCTTCCTAAGGGAAGCGGCGAGGAGGACGCAGCGAGGTCGGGCGGGCTGTGCCGGGTGGGGCGGGGAGCGCAGACAGGGGCCCGGGCGCGGGAGTCGGCTCCAGGTCAAAGGTCCCGGCCGGCCCCGGGGTGGGCGACTCACCCCGGCCGCCCAGCGGCTCCACGGCGAAGACGCGCCGCCGGCCCAGCATGGCCCCAATCCCGGCCCCGACACGGCGCCCCGGCCGTGGCCGCTGCAGCCGGACGGAGCGATCCCGGCCGGCGTCCCCGCGCCGCTGTCGGGTGCGCGTCCGGACCTGGCTGGGCGAGGCCCCCGGACACTCTCAGCGGGGATGGGGGAGGGACGCCGGGAGGGGTGCGCAGGTGTGCGGGCGCTCCGAGAGGGGCCGCGGGGGCGGGGCCTGGTCCCACCCCCCCCCGCCCCCAGTGCCGGCGGGGCGCGGGCCCCAATCAGCGGTCCTTCGGACCCCGGGCGGCCCCGCACGGCCGGCCCCGGACGTGGAGCGGGGACCCCTGCCCGGAGACGCCGTCTGGTTCGTGGCGCGGGGTCACCCCGCCCTCGGTTTCCAAGCGGGGTCTGTCTTCCTGCCGCCGAAATGAACCCGGGCGGGGATGGGGGGCGGCGGCGACCGGACGCGAGCGCGGAAGGAAATGGAGCCGCACGTGCAGGCGGAGGGAAGAGAGCGGACCTGGACACCAGCGTACCCGCGCTCCCAGCTGTGTGCCTTGGGGCAAGTCACTCAGCCACTCAGAAACCTGGCGCGATCAAAGGGGGAAGTGACTCCCGGCACAGGAAGATCCTTTCCAACAACTGCAGAGCGCCTTGGGTTCTGGGCTAGATCTGAACCCCCTCCTCGTCCCACATCTCTTCCTCACCCGGGTACCCTAAAGCTGGGGGCTGGCGCGGGGGGAGGGGGCTTCAGGATCCGGGGAAGCGAAACAGGGGGGACAGGAGGACAAGCCTGAGGTGCTGGAAGTGTAAATGCTCTCCGGTCCCCGCCCCCAAACTCTTTGGGTCAGTGGGATTCCACCCCCACCAACCACCGTGAAAGGGGGCTGGGAGCCCAGGCAGACACTGATGGTGAGACAGCCTGGTGACCAGATGGGATGGTGGCCTCTAAGGAAACTCCCAGCAGGACCTAAATTCCCTGGAGGGAGATAAGGGAGCTGGTGGACGTGCAAACTTGCACCTGAGCCTCTGGGGGAGGAGGCTGGAGCTGGAGCTGGAGGCGTTGGGAGCAAGTGGTTATTAAATGGGAGGGAGAAGACAGTCTGCCACCTCCTGCTCCCTCCTTCCGTTCGGCCAGCACCCTACGCAGGAGCCGTCAGCAATCAGAGTCACGAACTACAACATTCTAACTTCTGGGAAACAGGCCTACAGCTAAGCCCGGGGAAGAATGAGAGCCTCTCTTAACACCTTGATTTTTCAGGCCAACCTCTTCCCTGCTAGCTGCGGGTTCTCTGGGTTGCCCCCTCCCAACCCTATCCTCCTGGAAAGCACCGCCCCCACCCTTCCTCTTTCCCAGGTACAGAGAGGGAAACCTGGGCCTGGGGGAACTGCTTTACCCAAGTCCAACAGCCCGTGAAGATCCCACGCCAGGCCTCCCTGGGGAGGAGAGGAGGAGGGCTGGCCATCAGGTGGCTTCCTCCCTCCAAAGTCAGAGGATGGGGAGGTAAAGTGAGGAAACCTCTGCCAGATCTTGTCCTGAATTTGGAGAATGTAGGGCCAGATTCCAAGCAGTCTCCGTGGTGACTCTGGGGCAGGAATGCATCTGGAGCAGGAAGCCCAGCCAGCAGGAATGCAGTGTCTCAGCACAAGGCTTTGTGTGGGCTCAAACCACACACAGAACACACACACACACACACACACACACACACACACACACACACACGGCGCGCGCACGCACACACGCACACACGGCACGCTCCCCTCCGGGCCATTCTCCCCTCTCCATGCAGATATGCCCGAATCTTCAGGGCGGCTGGGATCCCTCGCAGTTGAGGGCCAACATGTTGCCTTCCCATCTGCCTTCTGCTGCCCTGACTGTGGCAGCCCCAGGCCCAGAGCTGAGCCAGGCCTTCACCGCCCAGAGGGCTGTTTCTCCTTCACCCCCACCTTCTACCAGAGGAGAATCATCTCCCTTTGAGTGATGCTTCAAGGAATGGGAGGGGCGGCACAGCCACCCCCTCGCTGCCCACCTGAGGGGTGAGCAGCTACCGTGAGTTCCTGAGACACACGGTAGCCCAGCAGAGTCATCCTTCAGGCTGAGGCCAGGGATGCTCAATGCGTCCCAGCCTCCATGGGGAAATCCCAGCTTCAGGAAGCACGTCTCCTGCCAGCTCAGCACTGAGCTAGGCCCTGTGCGAGGAAGGGCAAAGCCAAGAGCCTAGGGCAGCTCCTGCCAGATTAGAGATGGCTGGAAGCTGTGGTGACCTCCCTTATGGCCTGGAAGGTTAGGGCAAGAGCACCCCAGGGCAAACCAGCAACCCAGGAGTCAGGCTCCTGGCTCACCCTTTGCCTCCTCCCCTTACTGCTAGGAGCTCGTTGCTTTCTTCATCTATACAACAAGGATGACAACAGTACCTACTTCAGAATGATGAGGATTGGAGTTTAAAGCACTTTAGAATGATCTATTGGTGTCACTTTGGGAAAGTCATTTTCTCATCTCTAATAGAAGGCTGTATCAGATGCTCTCTCAGGTCGCTTCTAACTCGAATCTGTCATCATTTCTGAAGTTATTCCCCAAAATGAAGAAAGAGTAAAGAGGGCACAGCACGTCTGGGTCAAAGGGGGTGGGTGTACACAGCTGGGCAGAGACCAAAGGCTGCCCCCAACCTTCTCTGCCGACAAATGAGATGGACTTATAACTCCGTCTTCCGAAGACGTTCACCCCCAAGCTCGGGCTAGTTGTGTGGCTGCAGAGAGCTCTGATGCTGAAACCCTCTGGCCCCAGGGAGGAGAGCTGGCTGACACAGAGAGGTGGGTTTTAGCTTGAACCCCCGTCCACTCTTCGAAAGGCATTCAACAACTCACTGGCCTACCCATTTCCCATGGGCCTCCACTCCCCCTCTGTTCTCCATTCCTTAGAGCACTGCTAGCCCAGCATGGTTTGTTACAGGCGAAGGTCTGACCATATTAAGATTCTAACACACCCTTTTCCAACCTGTCACTTCCCTGCTGAAAATTTTTCAGTGTCCCCAGAGCCGCAAGGAGAAATTCAAACCATATCTTACAACATTCAAGGCTCCCATCTTCCTTTCCAATCTTATCTCAGTGTCACCTTCAGCTGCTGCCCTAAACTGATCATGCCACTTGCACTCACCCCCTCACTCTGCATTTCTCTCCTCCATCTGTCTGTGTCCTGTTCTTCCTCTCACACCCACGGCCCCTGCTCTGAATTCTCAGGGCGCTCCTGTCCGTTCTGCACGAGTTCTTTACACTCACTACCATGTAACATTATTTCATTCATGCCATCTCAGTTGCTGCCACTTGACTATTATCTTTAGGAAAGCCAGAAAAGTGCTCTATCTCTGTACTCCCACTGTGCCAGGACCTGAGAATTTACAGAGGAGTGAATCCCCTTTTGTGAGCATTCTCCCCACCAAGGGCTACACCTGACACTAGGTGGCGCCAAGGAGCCCGTCCCGCTTGGGACCAGACAGTTCTGGCCTGACAACTCCTGAACTGCAGACAACCTTGATCTTTCCTATGAAAAAAAAGACAGCCATCCAGGTAAAAGGTGAGACAATTATAGCAAGGTGTAAATTACATCAAGGTGCCTGGGGAGGCAACACACACAGTCTCTGCCAAGATTCCTTCCCAAAAGAGCCAGATAGCACAAAGCACCCTCTGAAGCCCAGCTTTGATCTTTTCCCTCAGGCTGAGTGGGCAATAAGGTAGGTCTAGAGCACCCAGCAGCACCCATGCACCTTTCTGAAATGTCCTCTGGGATTAGGACTGGGAGTGATGGGTGAATCAAGCCAAAAATCTGGCAGAGGGCCACTGCCCCCTGCCTAGAAGCAGCTTTCAAATCAACCACCAGCGAAGCCAGCTGGGACTCCCGGGGAAGCGGCAGGCAGACCAACCCTGGCTTGGAGGGTGGTGGTCCTCAGGGTAGGGGCGCTGCAGGGTTGTCCCTCCCAGGGAAAGCTAACTCACAGCCCTGTCCAAGGTTACTCCTGGGGCTAAGCTTTCTCAAACGGGTGCAGACAGCCTCAGGCAAGCACAGGAGGTTCTTTAGACGTTGCCCCCTCTCTGGCCCACCGAGCTCCCCTGGGTGCGTCAGCAGGGCAAGCAGCCTCCATACCAAGTAGAGCGAGGGGCACAGAGCGCCAGCGCAGATACTGTCTCACGGAGACGGGCCTGGGCAGGAGTCTCAGGGCCTGCTTCCTGTTTGCTGCCAGCCCTCTAGCATCCCTTCCCCTCTCGGGCTCCCAGTGAGAAACTCATTCCTCTACCAGGGATCATCCCAATAAAACACACATCTTTAAAAGAGGGTCCAGGAAGAGCACGACCCTCCACTAACAGGAGCGGGTGTCTTCAGTCGGGAGTGTCACGTGGTGAAGCATCTGGTAGGGTGGAGGTTTGAGGGAGACGGAAATAAGAGGGGAGAAAAATTATACGTAGGAAGACTCTCCACCCAGTGGTAGAGAGAAGCTCATCCCCAGGGGCTGGGGCAGGGAAGGAGAGAAAAGAGGGGCACCTACTTTATTTTGTCCACGTACAGTATATATTTATAGAGCTCGTATGCTGAAGACTTTACACAGTGAATACCTGTAGCCTCTGGCCCAGCCCTCTCCTTCCAGATACTTCTCTCCGAGTCCCAGCCTGCTTAACCCCTGGTACACAAAGGTGTCCAAGGCAGCACCCACTTCGCACTTTGACGCAGAGCCTGTCCAGCAGGGGGACGCGAGAGTATCCAGCAGAGGCCTGGGAAGGTGCGGCTGCCCTCACCCGCAGCACAGACAGGTCCCAGCCTCTGGCTCCACTCAGCGAGGAGGAAGGGGCCTCACCAGCTCCCATGGCCTTTCCAGGTCAACCGGATATTGGCGCGGCCCGGGTGCGGAGGTGCCCGCGGAGTGGAGGGCGGTCTGAGAGCGCAGCCGGGCGCTCAGGCCTGGGAGTTGACGGCGCGCAGTGCGGAGTAGCGCTGGCGGGCGTGCTTCTCGCAGTACAGCTCGTCCCCCACCCAGAAGTGCCCTCGCATCTTCAGGTTCAGCCCGCAGTCAGCGCAGGTGTAGCAGCCCGGATGGCGGTACCGCCCCTCCTGGATACGCACGGCCTGGTTCCTGCGGCGGGGGGGTGGGGTGGGGCGGAGGGGGCGCACAGGGAGGAGAGAGCCATTAGCCTAGGGGGAGGAGGGAGGGGCAGGAGGGCCAGGCGCAATGCCACCATTCCCATTCTCAGGGAACCTAGTTTCCAGCCCAGAGTCAGGACCTGGTAAGGTCCCCAAATCTCAGTCACTAGACTCCCCAGGCCTGCCCTCAGGAATCTCCGTTCAACAAACCCCCAGCCCACACCCCCGAACCCCAATTTTTAAAAAGTCATTCCTCCCCCACACAAAGGCAGACAAACACCATCCTGAATCTTCTGGATTGTTAATAGACCAGTGATTCTCAAAATGCGGTCCCAGTGCCAGGACCCACAGCATCACATCACCTGGGGATGAACTGGAAATGCAACCTCTGGGGCTAGGGACCTCCTGAAGAGGAAACTCTGGGGGTGTGGGCCCGAAATCCCTCAGAGGCCCAGCTGCTGATCTTTGAGAAACACCGTATAGGACCCCTTCCTTGGGCCTGCACAGCAGGGCTGGGCAGTGTCGCGTTCTGCAGATGACACACGGAGGCCCATGGAGGCTAGGGATTTGCCTAAAATGAGTCATCTGACCCTCACCACTGTGCATGGAAGAAATTTATCTGGGGGAGGGGGGGCAGGGTTCAATTTTCCAGAGAATGTGGCTACATTATAATGAGAAAAATGGGCCCACCTCTGGAAAACACATCCCATTCCAAAGAGGGGGAGGAGGAAGGAACAGCAAGAGTTTCCAAGAGGAGGCACCCCATCCAGAGGCAGATCTGCAGAGGCTTTGAGATGGTTGGAGAGAAATCGAAAGCAGTAGCATTTCTTCCTCCTCCAGGGAGGCGGGGAAAGAAATCGAGGAAGAGGAGGGACAGCGAGGAAAAGCCAGTGCAGGCATTCTAGGAAGGATGAAGTGACCCCAGAGCCCATCACAGATACACTGTAGCAATGCTCCCCGCAGGGTCCCTGGCTAGTGGGTCCATGCAGGCCCCTCCTGAGAGCGTCCTGGACCCTGGCCCCCACCCTGCAGGGTGTGCCCTGCCCCCCAGGCTGCCAGCACTCACGCGATGCTGGTGCTGCACTTCTCACACGTGTGGAGCTTGGGTGGGGTGGCCAGGGCCTTGGAAGTGGGCCGGGAGGACTGGGGGCTCAGCGAGCTGGGCAGGAAAGCAGGTGTGCCACCTGTGAGGGGTGGGGGATGAGGGTGGGGAGGACAGACAGACACATCAGAGCTCGCCCACAGCAGTGCCATCAGGCTGTTTTTTGTTGTTTTGTTTTTTGTTTTTGCTGTACGCGGGCCTCTCACTGTTGTGGCCTCTCCCGTTGCGGAGCACAGGCTCCGGACGCACAGGCTCGGCGGCCATGGCTCACGGGCCCAGCCGGTCCGCGACACGTGGGATCTTCCCGGACCGGGGCACGAACCCGTGTCCCCTGCATCGGCAGGTGGACTCTCAACCACTGAGCCACCAGGGAAGCCCCAGGCTGTATTTTTGATGCCCACTCCACCTCCTCCAACACAGCTCCAAAGAGACCCTTGTCAAAGGTGCACTTACAAGCGGACCTCTAAAGTAAGCCTGGGCATGAGAGGGGATCATGGGGGAAGGAAGTGATCACCCCAGATCCTTGGCTGAGGTTGGTCAAGGGCAGGGAGCATGTTCAAGGCTGAGTTAGCCCAAGCTAAGGCAGCCTGAGCAGTGTCTGCTCGGTGTCTGACACGTCAGGCCAAGCAGGCATTTCCTCTCTCCTGACCCAGTGATGATGATATTAAGGACGGTAATGATAGATAATAACAGCACCACAGCACCTCTGTACAGTTTTCAAAGGGCTTTCACGTGCATTATTGTGCCTGAGCCTTGGAACAAAGCTAAGATGAAGCACAGATGTTATCAGGTATGGTCCTCACCTGCAGCCAAGGACCCCATGACTCCAGGGGTGAAGTCACCATCTGTCTGTGCTGCCCTCACCCCACCCTTCCGCCTTTCCCCATGCCCCCTCCCAGGGCCTGCCGAGACCTCGGGGTAGTGATGGACAAGCTCTGCTCCAAACCTTCTCACCTCGTCTCTGAAACATCAGAGTTGGAACCAGCCCCCAGGTACCAGTGATTGTGCCAGTCAAATACTTCTGACTGTCCCATCCTTTCTCTCCCTGATACCACTGCCCAGGCCAGGCCCTCCTCATCTCTCCCCTGGACCACGGCAGTGCCCCCCTCACCCCCTACTCCCCATGCCCCCACACGAACTCCTGCGGCACGGTCCACTTCCTGGGGAGCTGGGCAGCCAGTCTGCCCCATAAACAGAGTTCCTGGCGGGGCAGACGTGGGTCCTGACCGCCTTCGATCTCCACACAGCACATGACTGGTCCATCAGACGACTCGGCAAACGTCTCGAATGAACAACTGAACGGCTGGCAGAAGCCTGAATCTCTGTTGCTCACTTCGGCACCTCACACACCGCCTGGCGTTATTTAACGGGCCCTCCTGGACTGGGACGCTCCTCAGGCCTGCCATGCGAGGCCTCACAGCCAGGACTTAACCTCCGTGGCCACCGTCCGTGCAGCCAGGCCCCAGCGTCCTGTCAGTCCCACCCCAGAGCCCTGCGGCTCCAGCCTCCCCATTCCACACTGCTCCCAGGCACCATCTTAAGGCCGTTTGTGAAAGTCCTGATCTTTCTTCAAGGGCCAAGTCAGACTCTTCTTCTTCCATGAAGCCATCCTTGGAGACCCAGGCCACACCGCCCACGTTTATCGGTCCCTTGGCACTTCCCCTGATCCCAGCCAGCACCTCTGGGTTGCACCCCAGTAACTCCTACCAGACCGTAAGCTCCTGTAGTGCAAGGCCTGTGGCTTCTACGAGTCAGAGCCCACTCCCATGACGAGCACTTAACAAATACTAATTTAATAACATGTCTGGTCGGGGGTCCAGAGTGTCTGGGGGAACATTCTTCTCCTACCCGAGCCCCCGGGGGGCTCACCTCTCTCCTCAGCCTCCAGGGCTTCCTGCAAGAGCCGAAAAGAGCTGGACTGCCGGGGGGCCACCCGTGCCTCGCGATTTTCCTGCAGCATCTTGAAGACTTCTGAGTCCTCTCTCAAGAGGTGGCTTTCCCCTTCCGAGGCCACGCTGCAGGGATGGGAAGGAGGCAGCCAGGAGTGAGGGCCCCGTTCCCAGGGGTTGGGACGGGCATGAGGACAGAGAAAGAGTGTCCCGGGGGCGGGGGAAGGATTCTGGGGGCCAGAGGAAAGTGGACGGGGCTTAGGGAGGTGGGGGAGACCCCCCTCATCCCTCTCTGGGAAGCCTGTCTGTCTCCTGCCCCTCCCAGGCCCTCCAAGATCCCACCCCACCCTCCAGAACTCACTGGTACCTGAGCCTGGGGCTGGAGGAACGGGGACCTGGGGAAGGTGGTGGCGGCAGCACCAGCACAGCCGAGTCGCCAGCGGGGCCCAGGCCGGCCTGCGGGAAGGAGAGGCACCAGGGGAGGAGTCAGCGGCCGGGCCCGGGGCCAGCACACCCATCTGGGCGGCCGAACCCAGCTGTTCCCCAGGCCCACCACCAGGGGGCCCCCGGCCCTCGCTGACCAGCAGCCCCACCCAACCAGCTCGCAGAACCGGGGGTCAGCAGCCGCCTGCAACTGCTCCTGCTGGGTCCCCGAGGGGAGGGAGGCCAGCGCCCAGCTCTAGAAGGGTGAGCCTGCTGCCCTAAGGGGACCGGGCAAGGGGCAGGATGAAGATGAGTGTGCGGGGCCACCATGGCTGTTCCTCTGCCATCTCACGCGATGTGTTTGCAAAGATGTTGCATACTGGGGCCTGGCAGGCAGAGCAAGCAGAAAGAAAGTAAGCTGACCCCTTTGCAATGAGGAACAGGAAACATAAAGGGCCAAGACCCCTCTTGGAGTCAGGGCTCAGGCCGCACAAAAGTCCCGTCTCCTACGCCCTCTGGTCCTTCCTCTGAAACGGCCAGGGTCTGGGTTCACCAGCCTCTCCCGGCTGCCCTGGAAGGTCTGGTCCTGCCCCACAGAGCCTTGGGGAGCCAGGTCCCCACAGCAGAGCCCCCTGCTCAATGTGTGCGGTCCCTCTTGGGCTCCTACACCTGCTCTCTACCTGGAAATCTTGCCTTCGGTCTCCCTGTTTTCGGGCCTGCACTCTGCACCCTCCCCTACTCTGTTGCCTCTCCGTGGCCAACCCCAGTGGAAAGGACAGCCTCAGAGAGGACCAGGCCGGCCAAGGTGCACCAGGCTGAGGGCATGGTCTCCTGGAAAGGAAAATGCCCTCGATTTTAAAGTTCAAAATTGGGGATGAATTATGGGGTCAAGTGGAAAAGCTGCATGACTTCTTAACCTTAAACCTTAAACAGAAACTTCAGAGTGCTAAAAAAACAGCCCTAGGGACTTCCCTGGCGGCCCAGTGGTTGGGACTCCGTGCTTCCACTGCAGAGGGCAAGGGTTCGATCCCTGGTCGGGGAACTAAGATCCCACATGCCATAAATAAATGAAAAATGTTTAAAACAAATTTTTTTAATTAAAAAAAAAAGCCCTAGACCCTCACCCCACTGGCCCTCTTGCACTAGCCTGCATTCTTCTTCTGTTCTTGGGCTTCTATAGGTAAGGGGATGAAGGGTCAGAAGCGCAAAGTGGCCAATCCAAGCCACCTGGGGAGTGGGAGCCAGGGCTGGGAGTCCACGCCTAGGCTCCTGGGTGCCCAGCTGCTGCCATGCGGTCAACTCAGGAAGGACAACTGGCACCGGGTACTCAAGAACGATGTCCCATCTCGCTGTCCTAGACAGGCCAGCGTGCGCCCTGCACGGGGGCACCGGCCAGCAGGGAGGGAGGGCTGAACTCCGCCCTGACTCCCTTCTCAGGCCATGTCCTCATGCCGGCCAGAGGAACAGGGGTTCTTTTCACTTTACATCTGCTCATCCAAGCGTCTGCCTCTCCAGAGGGCGCAACTTCCGGTTTCTGTAAGGTCTGTTGACGTTCTTCGCCCCGGGCCCAGCGCAGCCTCAGCCAGCTCAGGGGCCGGCAGCAAGGCCATGGCCACAAGAGCCTGGCGCAGGGGCACCTCATCTGTAGTCACCTCTGCCACCTTTCTCCTGCCAGAGCACCTCACCCCGGTGGAGAGGAGCCCAACGCCCTTAGTTGGAGCAGCTTCACCTTTCCTCTCCCCACCTCCCTCCCAGTCACCTGTAGGTGACACCTGCCTTCACAGAAGCAACCTTTCATCTCTAGATCCAGAAAAGCTGCTCACCTGTCCATCAAGAGCTGTCTCCAGCCAACCCCTCTCAAAATGTGTTGGGGGGACGTTAATAAGCGATTGGCAGGGGGAACCCCCGGAGAAATTCTGCAGTTAAGTAAGTTCAGGAAATTAAAGAATTAAACATCTTTCTTCCTCACAGGCAGGACTTTTCAGAGCCTTTAAGGTGCTCAAGGGCACGGTGACTCCCAAGAGGGAGCTGTGGGACCCGGTGACTCCCACCCCGTCTGACCACAGCCTCATTTGTAGAACAGAATGCAAGCTTCACGGGGTTAGGAATTCCTCTGTTTTTCTACCTATGCATCCCCAAAGCCTAGAAGGGTGCCTGACACAAAGCAGCTGCTCCACAAATATTTGCTGAAAGAATGACCAGGGGCCTCAGGGTGAAAGAAGGGAATTCAGAGCATCGGGTCTGACTCTGAGGACCAGAGAGTGGAAGGGTGCCTTGTCCAAAGTGACACAGTAGAGGTGGGACTAACCCAGGTCTCCCTGCCACCCGGCTCAGGGCTCCTCTTCACACCACATGGGTGGTCCTCAAATCTGTGCGTGCATTAGATCCCTGAGGGCTCCTTAGAACAGGGATGGGTGCCCTCACCCCGCCCCTCACCTCTGGGTCCGATCCAGTAAGTCTAGGCTGGGGCCTGAGAACTTGCATTTCCAACAATTTCCAAGGTGCTGCTGCTGGTTTAAGAGCCACTCCCCGTCCCGCCCGCCTCTCCCCTTTGCCCCGGTTGCGGTTGGTTGCGAGGAAGGAGGATAGGGTGGACCAAGCTCATTCCCAGCTGGTCTCAGCCCGGAGCTCTCTGGAGAAGGCCCCCAGGCCCCGACACGCCAGGTCTTGCTTGTACCGTTGCGTTCCCATCTCTCCAGCTCATCGTTCTCTAATCCGAAACCTACCCCATCCTGCCTCTGACATCCAGCAGAATTCCTGACAAAGCTTTCTCAGGCCACCCCAGCCCACACTCAGCTATCCCCTCCCAGAATGCCTCCTGCTTTTATAATTAAGACCATACTGCTCAGTGCTTAATTTTCCCAAAATTGTTTTGCATGTTTATCTTATCTCCGCAACTACATTTTTAATTCTTTAAAGACGGGATCTCATTGAATACATACATCTCTATGCCCACGTCTCCTGGAGGGCCACTGACTGGGCAGGCCAACAGAGGGTCACCGACTGGGCAGGCCAACAGAGGGTCACCAGGGAGCCACTACTATGCAGCCCCCAGAGGACCCTGCTCTTTCCCTCTCCAGAGCCCCCAGTTTCTAGCACCCTCCCCCAGTCATCTCCAAAGGCTCTGCTTTCTGGAATGCAGAATCTACCCAAGGTAGGATTCCAGCAGCTGGGCCTCATCCTCTTCACCCCAAAGGCTGGACATGCCCCCACTAACTCTGCCCCCAGCAGCTGTGGCCCAGGACTCCTGGCCGCCTCACTCCTCACCTCCCCACCCCTGCCCTTAGAGAGGAGACATACCATCCCACCAAGGGCGTGTTGGGCTGTCACTAGTAGACAGTGGGACCCGGCAGGGGCGTCCAGGGGAAAAGGGCAGGGGAGGGGGGCAGACAGAGAGTAAGCCAAGTGCAACTGGAGTCGCAACCACAGGCCGGCTGGTGGTTCTCTCGTGGTTCTTGGGGGCTGAGTCAGAGGAGGAAGAGGGGGAATGGGTGATGGGAGTTGGGGGCGGGCATGGGGCTTAGAATGGGGAGGAATGTGCTCAAGAGATACAGCCAAAGGGAAACATCCCAACAACAGCAGCTAAGCTATTTCGGTCCCGGACCAAGAGAAACACTTGAGAAGGGAGGAAGCCAGCAGGAAGGGGGGAGGCAGTGGTGGGTGGGAATGTAAGAGGTAGAAGGACACCTGGGCCTGGACGGGTAGGGCCAGTGCAGTGAGTGTGACCCTCACCGGAGCTCTGGCCTCCCGGCTCCAGAGAGGAGCGTGCCTATTACTAGGAGACCGTGGTGCTGGCTGCCTAGGCGGGACCAGCCACGTGCAGCCCCACGGGCACCACTAGCAACCAGCCAGGACGGGAGGCTCTCTCCTCCCCTCAGGTATCCTCACCTGTCGGCTTCCGGGGCGGCCCCTGTAGGACAAGTGGTCAGCAGTAGTGGGTTCCGGGGAGTACGCCAGGCTCTGGAAACTGAAATGGGGAAATGGACAGTGTGTGCCGGGGGCCCCGCCACCAGGCTGCCCCGGGAGACAGAGGTGACCCCAGGGCCCCCTAAACCCAGCTACAGAGACTTTGAGAGGCCGGCTTGGACCTGGCGGCCAGGGGGCCCACCCGCTGCACTCACCTGTGGCTGGTCACCGCCTCTCCCGCGGGGGCCTGGGGGCTGGCGGGGGGCAGGGTGGAGAAGGGGCTGCCCGGCCGGGGGCTGAGGGAGGCCTGGCTGTCCGTGTGTGTCCTCCTGGAGCCCTGCGGAGAGAGGGGCCTGGAAGGGCGGGGCCGGGAAGGGCGGGGAAGGGGGCCCCCCATCACTTCAGGGTGCGGGACTCCCAGCAGGAGGCACCGTCCTACCTGGAAGCGAGCGGCCAGCACTTCGGGGGAGCTTTCCCCGTTGGTCTGCCCGGGAGAAGCAGCCTGAGGCCTGAGGAGAGGACAGAGGGAGACAGAGTGTCACCGGGTTCCCAAGATGAGCGACATGTCCAAAACATTCGGACATCGGGTGGCCAACTTTTAACTTTGTCGAATTCACAACAAACCACTGGCCTCAACGACCACCATCATTTCTTAAAAGAAAGGACAATTTAGCACCAAAAAGGAGAAAGGACATCATTTCAGCAAAAAGTTCAATAAATTCAATTTTTTTTTAAGAGCTCCTCACATCATCACCCCTCCGCCTGCCTCGCCTTTGCTTTTCCTTTTCTATTCTTTTTTATTTTTTTGGTGGGGGGAGCATTTCATCCAGACTTTGTCGCTGGTCAGCATCAGTTTGTAGATTGATTTGGACTGCTGATTATATATAAATAATCCTTTACCTTTCACCCCTGGAGAAACTGAAGCCCAGAGAGGGAAAGTGAGTTGCCCAAATTCCTAAAGGCCAACAATGGCTGGGCCAGCTGCCCCCTCTCCCCAGGGGCCTGTCCCCCATCAGCCCCGCCTTTGAGAGGACCCCTCCCTGTGATTTCCAAAGTCTTCCCACCCCGCCCCCCGCAGCCCCCTGTAAGCCAGAGGGTAGAGCCAGCCCCGCCTCCTGCCACGCAGGCAGCTGAAGGACCTAGAGAACAGGCGGCCCGGCTGCCCTGCTAATCACCAAGGCCCCCCTCCTCAACTCCCCAGGGACCCCCCCCCACCCAAAGCCCTGCCCAGTGGAACCGGGCTGAAGCCTCGAACAGGAGGTGACTGGAGGGCTGGGAGCTGCTGAGGGTGAGGGATGAGCCCACCATGTCCCCCTACACCGTTTCTGGATGTCTGACTGCCTCCAGAGAGGTCAGCAGGAACCTCAGTCACCACACGCCACACCAGCCACAGCCTCAGCCTCCCTCCCTGGGGAGAATTTAGGGCCAGAGCAGGGGAGCTTGGGCTCTGGCTCCGCCCAGAGCACTGCTTCCTGCCTGGGGCTTTGAGTGCTGGAGAGGTCTCCTGGGGGCGGGTTACTGGGGGAGGTTAGGAGGAGTTCGGGCAAAAGAAAGAAGAGACAGGGAGCCTTGACCTGCCCAACGTGGAACTGGAGGCCTGGAGGTACTCGGCCAGGCCCACCTCTCTGATGGAGCTGGGTCCCTCTTGGAGGGACCCAAGAGGAAGTGATGGTGTCAGCAGCTCCCTGCCCCTCCCCCGCCCCACTCTGCAGCTTCTTGTAGATTTTGGTCCCCTTCCCAGATGCCATGAGCTATTCTCTACCCTCCTCCTCTGGGTCCCACTCCTGTAAACACTCATGAGCCAGACTGGTACAAAATAGTCACTGAAGGGGCCGGGGCCGTAGGAGCGTCACGGGAGCCAGCTTCTGCAGTGACGTAGGGCGTAGGGCGGCAGGGACGAGGAGAGGGCATGGAGCAGAGGTACCTGACTCAGGTTCAAGGCCCGCCCAGAGGGCTCTCCTGGTTGGGGAATCTCCCAGCATTCCTGCCCTGTGACTCACTGGGATGCCCCACCCCCAGGGAGCCACCTGTTCCCACCCCCACCCCCGGGCTGAAGCCCCAGGAGCCTGGGAATCTGCCTTCACCAGCAGGGCCCAGAGAGGCAACCTGGGGAGCAACGGAGTGGTTCTATGGGGAGTGAGCCCCCAAACTCCTCACCACCCCAGGATCTGAACAAAGGCTCTCCCCTCCCCTCTTGGAGGCAGGGGCCCTGCAGACCCAGCCTAAGGCACACCTTTCCCCTCTTCAACCCACTTCACGCCCACGCCCTGTACCCCGCACACCTGGGAACCAGTCAAACCCGGGTGTCCAGGTAGCTGATGTCAGCCTGCTCTGCCTGTGACTGCACGCCCAGCTGGGCACACGGACACCCCTCAGCCCACCCTGCTGCAGCCCCAGAGCTTGGGACCTTCTCACGGATGAGCCGTGAGGGCCCAGGAAGGCCAGGTTGGAGCTGAGAGCAAGGGGTGAGGGCGGCCAATGTGCAGTGGGCTGGCAGAAGGCAGAAGAGTGCTGGCAGGCCCAGCAGAGGTGGAGGGCCTACCGGTCCAGCTGCAGCCTCAGGGGCGAGGGGCTCTGGCGGATCTTGCTCTGGGCCTCGGCATGCAGCATGCTCTTTGCACTCTCACCATTGATGGCCACAATAATGTCACCAGGCCGGAGATCAGCAGCTTCGGCCTTGCCCTGCTCAGTTACCTGTAGGGGGTGAGGATCAGGTAGTCTGAGGTGACACTCAGGTAGGGATGGAGAAGAAGGGATTTCCTTGTCCTGCCCAAGAAACACAGAAGCTGGTTTCAACCAGGCTAGCCTGCATCTCCCTTTAACATCTCTCTCCCTGCCTGCCGGTGTCCGCCCAGCCCATCAGCTAATCCCCTCCAAAAGCTGGAGTGGCAGCCCCCTGCCACCCACCTCAGCACTGGCATTCTAACGGGGCTCCCCGAAGAACGTGTAATGGCAGAATTTCAGGAACTGTGCTTGGAAATACTTTTGGATAGAGAGCCCTGCCCGTGCAAATCAAATCATGCAGGTACTGCCTGCATGCAGGCCCTCTGCGTGAACACTCCCTGGCCTGGACCTGGGTCAGGGGAAAACTGCCAAGAGCTCGGGGCTCCTGTTCTAATAACCACCCAAAATGGCTGCCAGCAGGTATGGGGTTAGTGACCAAGGAGAAAAGAGAAGGCCTTGCATTGGGCCCAGCTCCCTTGCACCCTCTAGAAGCCTGTTTCTGAAGTGGCCACCACATCCCCATGGCAACGGGGTCCCAGCCCTGCCCACGCCAACAATCCCAGAAGCAGCCCTCTGGCTCCAAACTAGAAAAAGAAAGGTGTCTGTGAGGACCAAGTGGACAGGGCAGACTCTGACTTTGGGGGTACCTCCCCGTCTCCGGGAACTAGCCCTTACCCTGGTCACCACGATAGGCGTGTGGAAATCCCTGCCGCCCAAGATGCTGAAGCCCCAGGGTGCGGGTCCTACCACGTCCACCGTCAGCGCCATACCTGAGGGAGAAAGGTTGGAGAGATGGAGCCTGCCCCGCGCCCCACAAGGGACTCTGTGAGGTGGCAGAAGGGGGTGACAGGTCCCCGGAGCAGCCAATCAGGGACTGGCGGTGGGTGGAGGTGGGTAGAGGAAGTGACTAACCTCTCCAGCATGCCCCAGTTCCACTCCCCCCCTACCCTGGGAAGTCAGGACTCAGAGTTCCCCCTTTGCCCGTCTTCAGCAGAGCGGCGGGGTGCTACACGGGGGCTTGCTGAGAACAGGCAGGAAGGCGGGCGGGGCTGGCAGGTGGTAGATGTCAGCATTTCCTCCCCCTCCCCTCCTCCACCATCAGGGCGAAGTCGCCCTAGTGCTTGTTTCCGGTCCCCCAAACCGACAGCACAAGGTACTTCCTCCCTGCTCTTGGGGAGGGCGGCGCTCTGGGAACAGAGGTGACAGCACAGAGAGGGGTGGTACCACCACATACTCTCAAGTACGTGGCTGGGGACGGGGCAGCTCGTCCACGTGAGGCCAGGGTCTTCAGAGGGACCTCCTGGCTGCCTGCCGCGCGCCCCTGGCCGTGTGGTCCAGGTAGGCGAGACTGGGCTTCCCACCTCCGCCAGCGGCCTGCTGCCCTCCGAGCAGCTCCGGCAAGAAGGACGGGCTTATCTGCCAAGCAGGGCACACCCACCACCGGGCGCTGGCCATCAGGGCGAGCTGACTGATGCTGCCCGCAAGCTGGGGCCCCAGGCCTCCCACCCACTGCCCCTCCACTGGGCAAGGGAGTGTCCCTGTAGACCAGACCCTTGTAGGAGTTCCTGACCCTCTAGCTCTGGAGCCAGGAGCCAACCCAGGCAGGAAGCTGCAGTGCCAGGCTGGGCCACCACCCTACCCAGCGCCCACCCTGAGGCCGCCCCTGGGGAGGCCCACAGACTACAAGCGCTGCCCGAGTCTATCAGGCACACTGGGGCCACTTCCCGCGTTTAGGAGCCTTGGGAGAGGGCGCCCGGGCGAGCGGGGCTGTCTGCGCTCTGCCCGGCCCTCCGGCTTCCCCTTTTGCCCAGGCCCAGCCTCTGTCCCTCCCGCAGGCCCCAGGTCGGCGCTGGCGGCTAGCAGATGCCTTGGATTCCCAGACCTTTGAGCCGGCCAGTGGACTCCGCTCCGGGGGCCGCGGGGAGGTGCCCAGACCGTCGGCCCGGCTCGCCCACTTCTGGCTCCTTCTGAGCTCCGAGACCAAAGTACCCGCGCACGCCGGGGGCTGGAGGAGGAGCACCCGGGACGGGAAAGCCCAGCTCGCGGGGGGCGCCGACCGCAGGCGAGGCTGCGGGGAGCGGCCGTGCGCGGAGGAGAGGTCCGGGCGCCGAGCCGGCCGCGGGCGCGCAGAGCTGCGAGGGCGCCGGGGCCGGGGAGGTCGCCGGCCTTGCGGACCGCACGCAGGTGGGCGCGCTCACCTCGCTCCCGCTCACCTGTCGGGCTGGGCGGCCGGGCTGGGGAACGAAGGGAAGGGAAGGAGGGAGGCGAGGAGACGCCGCCGTTCCCGCCGCAGCCGTCTGCCCGACTCTGGGGAGAGCCCGCCCGGGACTCCGGGACCTGCCTCCACCCATGTGATCCCAGGGCCGCCCCTGCCGCCGCCCCTGGCCAGGGAGGCCGCCTCCTCCGCGCAGCCCAGCCCCGGCGCTGCCACCTGGCCCGCGCCCTCTGGGGGCCCGGGGCTACTCTCCCCAGAGCCCCCTAGAGGCTGCGGCCGTCCTCCCCGGGGTGTCCCCATCCTCCCGAGGTCAGGGGAGGTGATCTGGTGACGGGCCCGGAGTCCCACTTCGCAGACAGCTGAGCCTGCTGACCCCCGAAGCTCGCCCAGGCCGCCTGCGCCCGCCCTCCTTCAAAGGGGCCCTGAGCTCCCCCAACCCCAATCCAGGGCCGGGGAGGGGGCGGGGGAGGGCAGGCTAGGGCTGTCTGCGGTCGGCCCGCCCGGCTCCTCCGCCCACTCCAGGCTCCGAGGCTGGCGCAGATGCAGCCCCGACACCCACAAATCCCAACCCAGAGGCCGCCCCTCCGCCTTCCTGCCTGGCCAGCGCGCTCGCGGGGCGGTGGCCGCGGACTGCTGCGGAGCTTTGGCTGCGCAGAGCTTCCCTGCTTGAGATGCGCCGTAAGCCTGCTCCACTCAGGGCGACATGCCAGGCCCAGGAAGAGATGAAGAGAGACTCCGGCTGGAAGTGACCGGGCCCCCTCCTGGGCTACACACGTCCCTTGCGGGCTGATGCCTGTTCCGTTCCTGGCTGCCCTGCCTGCGGCCGGCCACTACCAACAACCACCAATGGCCCTGGTCCCCCTTGCCCCCAGCCCTCTGCCAACCACCTGGATCCCCGGCTCTAGGGATCAGGAGAGGACAGCCAAGGAGAGGCCCCAGGTGTCAGCTCAGAACCATCTGGCAAATGATTCCCCCAGAGCCAAACCTGGCAACCTTCACTGGGGACCTCAGGGCCCACCAGAGCCGGCTTCTCCCATCTCCCTCTGGTCTCCACTTTACTCTCTGTCAGGCTGGCCTGTTTCCAGGGGAGGCCACCTGGAGGCACAGCTGTAACTTGCCTGCCTCAGGTGTGAGTCATTCCCTCCGAGTTCTGTCTGCAAGGTGTGCCCTCACCATTCCTCTCGCCTACCTATGCCCTGGACCAGCCCACCTCCAGTGCAGCTACGTCCCCTGTCCCTGGCCTCCCACACCCTCTGTCCTCGGTGTGTGTAAGCCACTCTCCCACCAAGAAGTTCCAGGCCTCCTGGTGTGGCCTCTTTGCCTGATGCACCTGTTCTGCCTCCCCAACTAGACTGGAAGTCCCTGAGGGAACAGGAAGCTGCAGGTAGGGCAGGCACCACTGGCGGGGGGCGGGGTGAGGGGGTGCCTCAAATGCCAGGTCTGCCTCTTCCCAGCTGTGTGACCTCGGGCAATTTCCTCAGCCCCTCTGGGTCTCAGTTTCCCCTGTGTAAACTGGGGATGATGCACTGCTTACCCTCCCGTTGTACACACTGCCCTCCTTTTAAAGCTGTGCATTCCTCAGAGGGCAAGGGTGGGTTTTGTTTGGTTTGTTGCTCCATTCCTGGAATGTTCCATAATATTTTGTTGAAGGGATATTGTTTGAATGATCAAATGGATTAATTTCCCTTTCCTTGCTGCCCATCCCCATCCTGCCAGTTTGTAACAGAGACTCAGTTTTGCACCTCTTCCTGCTCAGACTTTGCCTTGGAGAGTCTCTAGAAAGATCTGCAGGTTCATCGGCAGGATTTCTGCTCTGTGGGTTGTGCAGTCACAAAACTCACAACAAAGACAAAGTCAGCCGACCCCAGGGCATGTCCCTGTGGAACAGAAGGGCATACTGTTCTGCCCTTAGCAACACTGTGGCCAAGTCACTCACCTCACTGGGATGAGCATCCCCGGCGACCTAAGGTCCCTTCTGGCTCTGACCCCCCTCCGCCCCTCCCACCTCATGCCAAGTCAAGGCAGAGAAGGGGTCATGTACAGGCAGGGCATAGGGTTGGTTTGCTGCAGAGGCTCCAGGGCCCCGCCAAAGAGAGGGTGTGGATTTGGTTTCTGCCCTAAGGAAAGGAAGTCTCAACCCTGAGGTCCTTTTTGAGGGCATCAGGCAACTTGAAGAAGCTGAGATGGGGGATCAGGAACAGGCTAGCAGGTTCGTGAGGAATGGTCACTTCCACGGCATGGGCTGGGCCTGCCAACCTAGCAACAGACCATGGTGAGGACTGGGGTGGATGGAGAAGTAAAAGCAGGTCTTGTTCTTCAAGCTGCTGTTTAACCAGCAGTGGAGCCTGGGCCGCACCCAGGCACGAGGAGCCTGCCAGGGACTGACCACAGCCCTGTCATTCACAGGCCTCTCCCACCTGTCCTGATAGAATTAGCCACCACCGCCTCTTTCCACCCACCTGGGGTGCGGGTGCCCTAGGTGACAGGCCTAGATGACAGCATTGCCAAGAAGAATGTAAGAGAGGCCCAGCCCGGGGCCGCCCCAGGGACCTCACGCGTGACCTTCCTTCTCCAGGGCCTCTGGACAAGGACTGCGTGGGCATTTGGTAGACTGTGCAGAGAGGCAGCAATAGTCATCAGACCTGACTTCAGGTCTATAATGATGTGACCCACACAACTTAATTTCTCTGCCTTAGTCTCTCCTCCTGTAAAAGGGACTCATAACCTGCCTGTTGGGATGCTTACATCTGATAACGTGGGTGACACCTTTTGCCCCGCTCATCTCCCAGCAGTGGCCAAGGAATGGAGCTTTTCTTCCCGATTAGAGTGGCCAGGCCCAGACTATGCCCCTACAGGAACCACCAAGCCCCAGAAGAGTCGCCTTGGCTAGCTGTGCCCCACCACTCCCAGCTTCCTGCAATCGATTGCTCAAAAACCTGAGCCCCCAAAAAAGAAAGTCAACACACACACGAGAACTTCGGGTGTGGAAATGGAGCACACAGAAGGAAAACATTAGGAGCAGGACAAACAGAAATGTCATTTAGTTCAGCAACCCCATGGCAGCTCCAGAACCAAACAGCCCGCAAACAAGGCCACATTCAGCTCCCATCTCTGGTTTCTCCCCAGTCAGGCCTTGCCCTCATCCGTGACGTTAGTTCTTCTCTCAGCACTGCTTGCCAGACAGCTGCCCAACCCTTGGGGCTGCCCAATCGTGCCTGAGACCTGAGATCTTGAGAGATAATAATGGTTCTTTTGCGGCCTCCCGTTAAACACACACACACACACACACACACACACACTCATTCACATCCCAACTGATTCCCTACGGCAGAAAGAATTCCCATAACCCTAAGCAGGTAGAGCCCCCTCCCACCCCAGAGGAAAAGGACAGGAAGGCAAGGTCCCTGACAGCCAGATTTATTTTACATTCTCTTCCACAGGGGACTTGGGGGTTGGGGGCCGCTGGGCAGGCAGGAGGACAGCACACATCAGTCTCCCCGGAATACATCTGGGACAGGCCAGTCCTCGGAGGCCCCGCCCTTCCTGGGCGCTACAGCAGCAGGAGGATAAGCACGACCCAGGCCCAGGGCTCGGCAGCCTGTGGGAAGAGGAAACCTTCGGGCAAGACCTCTTGCCAGGCCTCGAACGCTAAGGAAGTGCTGTGTCCATCCCCCATCTCACTCCCAGGCCCAGCTGGAGGCAGGAAGGCAAAGGGGATGGCAGGCAAGCTGGAGTGAAAGGGGAGGAATCTCTTCCAGGCGAAGACGGCCTTTGGTCTCTATTAGGTTAGAAAGCTGGTCCCTGTTAGAGGAACCCCATGGGGGTGAAGCTGGGAGCGGGCCCCTGTTAGAGGAAACGCCATAGCAGGGTGGGGTGGCGGACGCGGGGGTCTGGTCTCAATAAGGCCTGGAAATAGTCTCCACTTCAAAGCAGACCTCTATATTTGGGGAGTGGGGTAGGGGAGGAAATAAAAGGGCTGTTAGAGGAATGCTTGTGAATTGTGGGTGGGAATCAGTCCAGGGGGCTTCGAGGGAGGTTCCGTGGGAAAGGCTGCTGAGGTTGTCTGCAGATGCCAGTGGCTCAGGTCCTGGGGGAGGAGGATGGGGGGGGCGTCCTCTCTCCCGCCCATAAGTGCTCTGCTCCCCATCCCATCCTGGCTGGGCTCTGAGTTGCCACGGAGATCACTCACACCGGGGCTACATAATTTCCAGGGAATGTCCCAAATTTCTGGGTCCTCCGGGAGACACCTGAAATAGGAAAGACAGAAAGAGCATCCCCCACGTTTTAAAAGAGGAATGGGGTTGGGGGAGTGAGAGCCCTGCCCTCTGCTGGCAGTGCCCAGAACTGCAAGTGGAGTCCCGGTCCCAGGGTGGATTTGTTTTTTCTCACTCCTGCCCCCTAGAGGCAGAAGATTAGATGGGACAAGCCATGCTTCATGATTTCCATACCGATGGACGAAATCTGAGCACTCAACAACTGTGTACAACTCTGCACACAGCACTGAATAACCCCACCCGTCCTTGGGAAAGCAAGGACACAGGAGGATGAATCATAGAACTTAAGTCGGGAGGAATCTCACTGGTCTAGTATGACACCCTAATTTTAGAGATGGGGCAGGTAAGGCCACATGAATTCCCCCAAAGCATTCAGCTGCTTAGAGGCAAAGGCGGGACTAAAATCCAGGCCTCTGTCTGCTACAACCCCAAAGAAACCTGTGTGCTGGGGTAGAGGAGGGGAAATGCTAGAAGACACAGGAATATAAGATGAAATTAAAGTCCTGGACCTTCCCCGCTTCCCGGCAGGCAGCCACTCCATCCTGTCTCTCTTCTGAGCAGCCCAGGCCCTTCTTGCCCGCAGGCCTTGCTGATACTCCTCCCCTGCCCGGAGTGCCTCCCCTCCCCTCTCTCCTCCCCAAATCCTTCCCCTGTTCCCCTACTTCCTCCAGAAAGCCTTCCCTGACCTGCACTGTCCAAAATGATACCCACCAGCCACATGTGGCTGCCGAGCACTTGAGATGTGCCAGTGTGACTGAGAAACCGAACATTCTAAACCTTTCCTCTAAAAGCACTTGTGGCTTATTCCACCAAAGTGGTGCTTTTTCCTCTTGTCTTTAGTAGGAGTTGTAAAAAAAAATGCAAAAGTAGACGTGTACAGAGTAAAATGAGAATGTGCCCCGATGCCCACCCATCCAAGTAAGGACTGTTAACAAGGTGGTGCTTCATAACCACTGGTGTGTCCGAAGCTTAGTCAGCAATGAGGTGCTGGGATTCAGATGAGAAAGGGGGGGACTGCCAGGTCAAGGTGCCACCCCTCCTCAGGCAGCCAGCCCTCCAACCCCTCAGGCCCTGCAGCCTGCTGAGTGGGAGCTTCCGCAGGATGTTCACTGCTCTCTGAGGACAGCCTCACCCTCTGAAGCTGAGGCCTGGACAGGGCCTGCCCACTCAGGGAAAAAGCCTGCTGGGTTGGTCACCTTGAATCAGGCCAAGGCCAACCTGAGGCTTCCTGCTTTAGTCCTTTGCCTGAGCTGCCCTTGGGCCAGCCCCGAGAGCCGGGATCTTTCTCCTCTCTCTCCTCTTGGGGGTGGGAGGAGCTAGCGGCTAGCTGGGGGTGGGGATACACAGGTGTGAGACTTGCTCCTTTCCATCGGGGGCTTAGTGTCTCAGGAGATAGGACCCTTCCCCTGCAAGGACTGCTCCAGAGACAGAGATGTATGATGGAAGGAACAGGGGCCTGGGAGTTGGGAACCGCACTGCCCTGAGTCCAGCTGGCTTCGTCAATGACCCTGAGCTGGTCTGCTTTCCTCCCAGGCCTCACCCCTCTTCAGGGAATGAAGGCAGGCAACAGAAGTGCTGGCTTTGGGGAAGGAGCCAGTGCCCGGCCGGAAGGGTGGGGGATGGTCAGTCCGTGAACCTTTGCTGAACCAACACTGGCTGCCAGTAGCAGCCACCCAAATCCCCCCAGGGACCCTGAGATACCCCTTCTGAACTGCCCCCAGCCCATCCCCCACAGGATCCGGAGATACCCCTTCTGGCCTGTCCCCCAACGCACTCCCCTAGAACCCTGATATACACCTGCCCCCAGCCCACATACCTACAAACCAGCCGTCGTCACACTGCTGCATGACATCCACCCAATCCCCCTCCCGCAGCTCCAGCTCATCCTCATTCTGGGGCCTGTACTGGTACATCGCCCGGTACCTGCAGGAAACATCGCCATGGCAACCACCAGAGCCCTCGCCCCTTCCCCAGACCAGGCCTGGAGTGTCTTAAAACCAAGGTAGCCACATCCTCTGAATTTCCCAGCGTCCCTCCATGCTCCCATTAGCCCCTGGCCCAGTTCCAGGGATGGCGACTGTGTTTGGCTTTAGCGCATTCTTCCCCAGGCCTGCTCCCTGCTCTCCAAGCCCTAATCACCCAAACCCCACTTCCTCTGAGTTCCCAGTGCCTTCAAATCTGTCCTACCAGCTCCCACACTTTGCGCATACACGCGCTGACCTCAGGGCTGGAAACGCAGTGAGGAGATGGAGGCCAGGGGGTCCAGTGTGGGAGGCTTGCTTTAAGGCCCAGGGCTGGCAGGGACAGGTCAGGAACACCGCAGACAAGCGCCCTCCTGCCTCCGCACCCCCCCACCCCACCAAAATCACCCATAAGCACTATAAGGACAAGCACTCTTTAGTAGGAATTTACCAACTCCATCCTGGGATGGTGGGGAAGAGCGGGTTAGGGGGTCCGTGTGTTCAACATTCCCTGTGGGGCAGCCCCCCAACCCTGACCAAGCACCCCAGACAGTACTCACAGGGTCCAGTGTATCTGCGGCGTGTTGGGGGATGAGGTCCCCAGCTCCAGGGGATGGCTGGAGCCTCCAGGATGGGACAGAGCTGACCCAGGGGTGCTGAGACTCTGGGGTCCACAGGAAGGCAGGCGGGCACATGCAAGCATGAAGTAGGAGAAGTGAACGGGCCTGCCCACCTCACCAGGAGCAGCTTCCCACGATGCCTCATCTTATCTCGCAATCCCCACAGCACAGGGAGATCTGTCTGACTGTTTCACTTCACAAGTGCTGGGAAGTTGGGCCCAGGTACAGTAGATGGCTGATTTGAACACGTGCACGGACAAAGCCAGGAGCGGGAGAAGTTCTGTGCGCTGGTTCTGTCTGCCCATAACAGTTTGCTGAGTGAGTGGATGAACCCAGGAGCAGATGCACTTGTCTGTGGGCTATGTCAGCACGAGGACCAATGGCTATCATTTACCCATCAGCTACTACCTACCAACTACCCTCTGCACCTCTGCAGTGGGGATTACTATCCCCATTCTACAGGCGAGGAAAGCCAGAACCAGAGAGGGCAAGTCATCTGCCCAAGGTCACACAGCAGGTGAATGGCAGACCCCCGACTCATGGCACACCCTGTCCCAGAGGCTGATATAGGGAAATCCCAAGAGTGGATTCTGGAAGGTCAGGAGGTTGGTGCTGGCTTTGGTTTCTCCCTAGAAACTCCTGCCTCCCTGGGCTGCAGCTCAAGGACAGAACCAAGGGTCTGAGGTCCTCAAGGCCAGGATGGGGCTGCAACACAAGGTTCTGCCCAGTCACCCCACTAGTCTGTCCTGAGCAGTCTGGGCGGGATTCCGAAGCACAGACCATCACAGGAATGGGGGATACAGTGCGTGGAGCAGGGCTCAGCTCTCCGGTCTGAGGCAGGTCACCTTACCTGGGTCTGGGGTCTGGGCTCCTGGGTGGGGAAGGAGAAGCCAGTGCGGCGGGGGGAGGTCCGGCCCCCCCAGTCGGTGGCCTCAAATGGGCTGCGCGGCATTAATGGGGAGCTGGGGTGATGGGCCAGGTGGGCACTGGTCAGGCGGGGAGATGCAGGGAGCTGGGGGCTGTCGTCGCAGACCCGAAGCCGGGGCTCCCGGGTCACCTGCACGTAGCTGGCAGGGAAGATGCCCTGGCGCCCGGTGCCTGAGATGCGGCCCTCGTACCAGTGCTCGTTCACCTTGCGGATCAGGCAGATGCGCTCCCCCTGGTCGCAGAGAGGGAGTTAGTATCTGCAGGGCCCTCCCGGGTGCCATGTACCCGAGGGAGCCTACGTGGGACAGTGTTATTTAAACCTAACACCTTGCACGAAGGGATCAGGCTCAGAGGGTGTCAGCAGGTTATACAGAGGTCACGCAGCTCAATGCCAGGCTGGTAAGAAGCACTGGGCAGGCATTAGCCACCCCTGCCATGACTGGGTCCTTCCCTGCCTCCGCCCTGGGTGATCCGGTCACCACTGCATCAAAAAACAAACTCTCTGAGGGCAGCTGGCGTGTCCTCGAGCCCCCATGCTGACTAGTGTTAGTGGGGCTGCCCTGGGAAGGATGGTCTCTGGCCTCCACCTGCCCCCACCTCTCTCCATCCAGCCACCTCCTTCCCCCTCTCTCCCTGGGCCAGCTGTTCTGGGGAAACATTCGCTAGTGGCAGTCATGGCCTCTGCCCCTAACATCAACCAAGGGAGACCAGTTCCCTGCTTTCCAGGACAACATTTTTCAAGCTTTCTGAACCATGATCTATAGTAAAAAATATGTCATAATAACAATCCAGTACACACACAAACATATATACATAACTGTCTAAAAGTCTGTAAAACACCTTTCTACATGCAAGGCATTCTAAAATTTCCATTCTATTAAACATGCTGAGGAAATTCCCTGGCAGTCCAGTGGTTAGAACTCGATGCTCTCACTGCCATGGGCCCAGGTTCGATCCCTGGTTGGGGAACTAAGATCCCACAAGCTGTGAGGATCCCGCCACCAAAAAAAAAAAAAAAAAAAAAAAAAGCTGGCTGTGATCCTCACAGCCTATCAAACTGCAATATGAACAAAGCACAACTACTCTAGAAGTTTTGAACATTTAAAAAATGGGCAAAATTAAGGGAAATATATCCAAAGAGACTGAGGAAAAAAATCTGAAATACTACTGAAGATGGGTACACCTGATTTTTTTTTAAATGTTTTTACTGCACATATTTACCTGTGTCTTCACCTGCCCCTGCCCTGCACCCACACTCCCTGCCTGGCCGCACCTTTCGGAAGGAAAGCTCCACCTCCAGATCCCCCTTGAAGTTGTACTGGGCCACGGCTTCTCCATACTCTAGCACCTGGTAGGTTGGAGGCTTGATGGGCTTGGGGATCTCATCTGCAGGCAGCACCTGTAGGAAGAAAGGGCAATGAGGAAGAGTCACCTTGGGCATCAACTGGGCACAGACCTGGGGCTCCTGGGAGGGTGAGGCAATATGGGCAAGATCTGTCCTCAGACCAGAGAGGAGACAGACACCAGACACAAGACTGCGGGTGGCCAGGGATGAGCACAGGCAAGGGGGTAGTCAGTCCCAGAATGCTCCTGGAGGAAGAATTTCCATCAGAGGTATGTGGAGTGGGCATTATTAGAGTGGACAACAGCAGTGCAAATAGGAGACAGTTTAAATTGGAGCACAGAAGGACATGAGGAGTTCCAAGGAGCAGGGAACTCCTGGTTACCTAAAAGTGAGGATCTACCATTTCACTGCTGCTGAGAACCAAGTGTCCCTCCTTCTCCTCCTCCTCCTCCTCCTCCCCTTCTACCCCACCAGGTGCCCTGAGTCCCCACACTCTCTCTGCTTCACCCTACCCAGAAATATCAAGACACTAGTAAACTAGTTCCTACTAAAATGTAAATGACAGATGACATAGAATACTATATATACTTTGTGGAACTTCAGGATCAGGGACATCATTCTGAGGATAGGGGAGGTCTATTGATGCCTATGAGATGAAGAGCCTGAATTAGATGACCCAATCCATGAGACAAAAAGGAAGCCACAAAGGAAATGAGAATAGTTTGAGTTGAGTGAAAAAAACAAAATATCAAAATCTGTGGGATGTAGTTAAAGCAGTGCTTAGAGGAAAATTTATAGCATTAAATGTTTACATTAGGGGAAAAAGGTTTCGAATCAATAATCTAAATTACCACCCTAAAAAACTAGAAAAAGAACCTAATGCAGGCTGAGGAAAGGAAATAACGAAGTGGCGGAAATCAATGAAACTGAAAACAAAAATAGAGAAAAATCAGTGAAATCAAAAGTTGGTTCTTTGAAAAGATCAATAAAATTAACAAATCTCTAGCCAGAATAAGAAAAGATACAGATTACCAATATCAGGAATGAAAGAAAGGACATCACTCTGCATCTTACTGACATTAAAAGGATAATCAGGGGACTTCCCTGGTGGCACAGTGGTTAAGAATCCGCCTGCCTGGCTTCCCTGGTGGCGCATAATCAGGGGACTTCCCTGGTGGCACAGTGGTTAAGAATCCGCCTGCCGGGCTTCCCTGGTGGCGCAGCGGTTGAGAGTCTGCCTGCCAATGCAGGGGACACGGGTTTGTGCCCTGGTCCGGGAAGATCCCACATGCCGCGGCGCGGCTGGGCCCGTGACCCATGGCCGCTGAGCCTGCGCATCCGGAGCCTGTGCTCCACAACAGTAAGAGGTCGGCGTACCGCAAAAAAAAAAAAAAAAAAAAAAAGAATCCGCCTGTCAATGCAGGGGACACAGGTTCGATCCCTGGTCCAGGAAGATCCCACATGCCGCGAAGCAACTAAGCCAGGGTGCCACAACTACAGAGCCTGTGCTTTAGAGCCCACGAGCCATAACTACTGAGCCCACGTGCCACAACTACTGGAGGCCGTGCTCTGCAACAAGAGAAGCCACTGCAATGAAGACGGAAGGAAGCCAAAAATAAATAAATAAATAAGGATAATCAGGAAACATGAACAACTTTATGCCAATAAATTAGATAATTTAAAATTCCTTAAAAGATGCAAATACCAGAGATAACCTGTAGCCCTACATCTATCAAATCCAGAACCTGTCTCTGGATTCAGATTCTACATCTTCTACTTAACAACTTGTCTCTAAACCTTAGCAAGTGCATCTGCAAAATAGGGACGATTTATCAATTCCCCAGGTTAATGAGGGGAACAAGGGAAGTAATACACGGGAAGAAGATGATGCAAGTACATGTGATTTGTGAACTGTCACACGATTCGTACTCTTGCCAGTTGCAATTAGAATTCTTCCCAAAGATAGCTTGAGAGAGGTAGATTCTGAGTGGTGAAAGTGGGGGAGGCCGACAGAGGCTGATGGCCTCTGGTACAGGAACTGAGTTGTTTGGTTCTTCCCCCCTGGGCTGGGCTCCACCTTTAGCCCCTCATTTAACAAACATTTCCTGAGGGCATGAATGAGGCTGAGACTTGGCCCCTGCCCGGATCTCACAGTTTTACACCTTAGGAAACTTGCCAGATGTGAAGGAGCAGCCAGCTCCAGAGAGGGGCCCTGGATGGTTAAAGGGGTCTGCGCTCTCTGAAAACCCATCCGCCCGCCCAGCCAGGCCCCTGCTTCTTGTTGCCCTGCTCACCTCCACGTAATTAGCAGGGAAGATGCCCAGCCGGCCGTGGTGCTCCCCCTCCAGCCAGTTCCTGTCCACCTCCTTGTGGATGTAGACAATGTCACCCTTCTTTAGAGTCAGCTCCCTGAAGGCCAGAGCAAGGACATCTAGCAACCTGAGGTCCTCCAGGTCCTCCTTCCCTTCAGACCCTGCCCAGCGCACCCAGAGTCCCCTCCACCCTCTGGGGGGCCCACTGCAGCTCTGCCCTCCCAGAGACTGCCCCAGAGGGAAGGAGAGGGAAGAGAAGGGCACTTACTTAGGGGACTGTGCCTGGAAGTCAAACTTGAGCCGGGCGGCCTTCCTCTGGGCAGGGGGAGAGGACAGAGGGACTGACCTCAGTCAAACAGCTGGCAGGCCGGAAGAGCAGTCACCGGGACCCACCCCAGGCCCTCCTTGCACCCTGACCCTAACGTTCCCACCCCCCTTACCTTCTTCTCTTCCTTCCTGGCTGGGCTGCCCCCTGGTTCAGAGGCACTAGGGTCTGTGGAGAAGCACTACCTCAGCTTGGGAAGGCCATGTCTGGGGGGTAGGGTTGGGATGGGGTTCTGCTCCCCTTCCCCGCCCAGGACAGGAACCAGTGGAAGCACGGGGCTCCATGACCTTCCTGCCACCTCCCCCGGGGCCCCAGCAGATCTGGTGCCTGGTGGTGGTGGTGGTGGTGGTGGGCGTCTGCCTGGGTAAGAACAAGAGCAGGATCTGGTTCTTACCTCGGGTTGAGGAAGGGTAGTCGAAGTCCCTCCGACCTAGGAAGGGGCTTCCTCCGTCCGCCATCCTGTGGGCGCTCAGGGAGGAACCCTGATAAAGTGCATTCGGGGAACTGGAGCTCCAGGCAGAGGCCGGGCTGCGCGGGGGCACACGAGTGAGCCACCTGTCTGGACCTTCACAGCCTACCCAGCTCACCCCTGACCGCCCAGATGTCCCACCCACCCCCTTCTCCCATCTCCCGCCGCCTCCTCCCAAGGCGTCTCCCAGGTCCCGGGCTCTCAGCAGAATGTCCTACTTCCCGAGCGGTAAAGGCCTGGAAAGGGTGCGGCCCGGGGTGGGGGAGGCGGGAGTGCGCGGCGGGATCCCCTCGCCGCCACCACCCGAGTCCCGAGCTGGGGGTAGGCTTCCCTCTGCGGGCCAGGGACGGCCCCCCTGGCGGCGAGCGGTGGATCGGGCCCCCGCCGGCCACTTTCCGCGCTCCGGGTCCCTCCTCCCGCCGTCAGTGTCCCGGGCTCGCCCCCTCCCCGCGCCACGTCCCCGCCGGCGGCCCTCCCGCCCCGCCCCGCTCCGCCGCCACTCACCGCGCGGGGGGTCGCGGCTCCCGGGACCGTCGGGGCGCCTGCGAGCTCTGTGCGGGAGACGGGCGCGGTCAGGGCCCGGGACGCCGGTCCCCGACACAGCCGAGGCCGCCGCCTCCGGAAAAGTTTGCGGCTCGTAGGGGAGCGGGAGGGGGAGAGGGGAGGGGCGGTAGGGGGAGGGGAGGGGCGGTAGGGGGAGGGGTCCTAGAGTCGCCCGCGCGGGCGGCGGGCTGGGAACTGGAGGAGCGAGGAGCCGGAGGAGGAACCGCGGGTGCGGAAGGGGGAGGGGGGGCCGGGAAATCGGGGCCTGGTTGGGGTTGGGGTCCCAGCGGGCTGAGGTTTAGGAGGCGAGGCGGGGCGAGGCGGGGGACCCCGCGGGGGACCCCTCCGGCTCCCGTACGGCAGGCTGCCATGGAGTCGGCCTGGGAGGGTTCTTAGGGGTCACTAGGAACAGTGAACGCCCTGCATTTTAGGAAGGAGAGAGCAAACAGGGATGAAGTCTCCCAAGGTCGCGAGTGCGGCTGGAGGCGACGCCTCTCGTCGGCCTGCGCCTCCCACCCAAGCCCGGCAGCCGCGGCTCCGGGTTCCTGCGTCCCCCCGGGAGAGGGCTGGGAGGCCGGTACCTTGGGGGTCGGCTGCCCGGTCTCAATGGCACGCAGGTCCTTGTCCAGCTCGGCGCTCAGCTTGGCCAGCTCTCTCTCCAGCAGGACCTGGCGGTGGGTTATGGGGGGAGACTTGGACAGCGGGGAGGGGCGGGGGGCTGTGCACCGTGGGGGGTGCTGGTCAAAGGTCAGATGTTCCAAGCCCAGTGGGCAGCGGGACGGAGGACACGGTGCCTGGGTAAAGGGCAGGCTCAGGGCACGGGGCCAGGCCAGGCTGCCTGCCTCTGGGCCTGCCAGGAGGGCCCTGCCCACTGACCAGGCTCTCCCATCCCCTACTCCCATGGTAATGCTTTAGTACTTGCTGATGTGCCTCAGTACCATTTTCTGTTGAGTTACCTCTCTGTTCAAGAGCCTACAGGACTCCCTACTTCCTCGCCCATCAAGTCTTCTACGGCCTTCCACAGCCTGGCTTCTCCCTAAGCAACCTGCTTTCCCTCCCACTGCCCGTGCAGCCGGCTGAGTGTTACACACACACACACACACACACACACACACACACACACACACGGCCCCTCCAGCCTTTGCCTGTGTCTCCCCCATCCTAAGCCCCTCTCTCTGCCTCTCCTCCAAGCTCCACCTCCAATCCAAGAACATTTCCTGACAATTCCAGTCCACACTAATCACTCCCTTCTCAGCTCCTGCTTTGATGAACACACAGTTTTCAACACACGTTTACTGAGCGCCTACTGTATGCCAGGCACTGTCCTGGGTGCTGAGGGTATAGAGGTAAACTGTATGGGACTGGAGAGGGTCGGAGCTTTGGGTCCATGGCCTTTGCCCATGGTCACTGGGACCAACACCACCCATAATTTCCCTCGTTGTTCCCCCAACATGCTGTCTCCTCTCCTGCCCACCTGCCCACAACACTCACCTCGATGGGCTGGGGAGGCTTCTCAACAGGGTCATCTACCAGTGGTTTCTTGGGCTAAGAGTGGGACAAGTGAGTCAGAGGGGGTGAACTCGCTCCCCAAATGCACTAGCTGAGGGTGCATCCTATTCCAGAGAACCAGGCCCACACTCACCTTCTTCCCAGTCTCTAGTTCTTGCAGAAACTGGTTCCAAGATTCTTCTGTCCAGACATTGTCTGCTTTCTCTCGGTGTCTGAACACCTGCATAGGGGTGGGTAGGCATCAGCTTGAGTAGAGAGGTACTGGGACACTGGCCAGGCTCAAAAAGCAGGCTTTCAGGCCACTGTCCCACCCCATCAGTGCCCTCCTAAGGATTCTGGGCTCTTCTGGCTGCACAGGCCCCAAGCTGAAAAAAAAGCCTTATCTGTGCTATTGCAGCAGAGGGCCTGGCCAAAGAGTGTGGTGGCGGGAGAAGTGGGGAGGCGGGGGATGGGGGGGGGATGGAGGGGGCGGGGAGGGCGGGGGGGTGATGCTGGGAGAGCTACCTGATTTGGGGTCTGGTGCAGGGAAGAGGATGCTCCAGGATTGCAATTGAAGGTGTTTCTAAGAAACTCTTCAGAGACATTCCAGCTTCTTCTAACAAAAGGGAAGGACATCTCTTCAGTTTCCTTTTAGGGAAACTGAGGCACGCGTGAGCACACAATCCCCCTCCCCACCTGCCTCTGGGCTGTGGAAGCAGTGTTAAATAGTAAAACATTATAAGCTCCGAGTTCGAATCCCAGCTGGCCCCACCACTTAGCTGTGTCACCTTTTGGCAAGTTAATGAATTCTCAGAGTCTCTGATTCGACACCTATAATATGAGAATGATTCCTACCTTCATAAGGGTGTGGTAAAGCTTAGGTGGGGGAACATAATGTGAGACACCCAGGAGAAGGGCTGACACACACATCTGCTCCAGGAGTGGCCAGTCCCTTTCCTGCTGGCCTTGGTGGAATACCCCGCATTTGTGTTCTGTCTGGCCCCGTGACTGTGGGTATGTATGTTTGTGCAGCTTCCATGAAGCTGGTCGCCATGACTAAGTGCCTTGCCCAACGGTGTGGGACTATGTCTTAGCCCCAGGAAACCCCAAGACAGGGCAAAGAGCCTGCAGGCCTGACCCTGGAACTCTGGGCAAGTTACTTCTGATCCATGGGCCTCAGTTCCCTGAGATGCTGGATCAGTGATGTCATCTGTCACATTTGCCTTAGTTCCCCTCCAGGGCTTCCTTCTTGGCTGGCTGAAATGTTCCAGCCTCTGCTGAGTTTGAATGTTTCCACCAAGTGGAACCATTGTACCAAGCTTATCAAATGATGGAATGTCTGACGGGAGGGTCAGTATTTGTTGGCTGTAACTATGACTCCATTCTCTATTTTAGAAAGAACATCAGTAATAACACTGATAATGAGAATGGAATACATTGTTCCTAATTTAAGGAAGCTCTAGTCATAATCAAGCCTGTATAATAATAATGTTTGTGGAGACTTGCAATGTACCTTGATCTTCACGACCACCCTCTGATGCCCACTTAACAGATGGGGCTAGTGAGGCGTAGACTGGTTACCTCGGTCAAGGTCACATGGCTAGTGGCAGCACACCGACTTTAATCCAGAACTCTGGGTCCAAATCTTGACCAAATCTTGTCCAAATCTTAGTCTCTACCTTACCGATGATGCCAAGAGCCACAGCCCAGTTAAGACAATGTTGATGAGGTCACCCCCTCCCCATAAAGGAATCAGAAACTCATTGATTACACTGTGACAGAGAAGCTCCTGATTCTTAAGGTTGGGCTGAGCTCCTACAGGGCCCTGCAGCCCGGGCTGGGCTCAGGTGGTTTGCACAGAGAAAAGGAACTCCGTCCTTGACCTATCTGGAGGGTTCCTCTCTCAGCGGCATCTGGGAGAAAGCTTGGGATCCTCTATGCCCCTTGTTTTCTTCCAGGCTTCAGAGTGGATGGCCACAGGTCCCAGGTCCACGCCTAGTCATGGGCTGCCCCGCTCTCCACCCCATTTGATGAGTGGATCTTTGGGGTGATGAGTTCCTGCTGCCAACCACAAAGGCATCACAGGCGGTCCTGACCAGGAATGGCGCAAAGTCCATCCCTGCCCGCCATTCCCCTTTGGCTCTGGCGGCGAGGGGAGCATCTGGAGCAGTGGGGACCCTGAGAAGGGGCAGAGCCATGGAGGGGAGCCAGCCGCCCTGCTCCAAGACTGTGCCGCTGTGGCCACCAGGGGGCGCCGGTCCCCACAAGGAAGCCAGCGCCCCTCTGCAGCTCCTCCCCACGTGGGCTCACCCGCTCAGAGACGACGTCTGGCCTGGCCTGGCAGCAGGTCTTTGCGGGGGCCCTGGATGCCTTGAGTCTGCTGAGGTGGCACAGGAAGAAGCCACTGAAAGTGGGAGAAAACAAGCAGGGGTGGTGGGAGGTGAGAGCTGGGGTTCAGGGCGCCTGGGTGACCCTTGAAGGTTCTGGCCCACACCCACCCGTGCTCCTGGATGGCTGGTGGGAATGGGGGTGACAGTCTGGACCACGAAATATGGGCTTGGGGCCAAGAGCTTTATATTCTTTACTGAACTTTCCAAACATCTCTGGGGTGTTCCCATTCTACACGTGAGGAAAGAGAGGCCCAGAGAAATCACGGCCAGGGCTAGGCATTCACTGGACAGTGAAGCAGAGGCTCTTAATTACCATCTACCAGCGCATTTGGAGCTCGCGGAAATGGGCTATACAAACTTCTCAAGCTGAGTTCAGCCAACTGGGGAGCCCCAAAGCCAGGTGTGGCTGCAGGGAGGGGCAGATGCAGGCGCCGGGCTGGGGTGGGACACCCGCACCCCCTCACCTTTGGGTGCTTCCTCGAAGGTCCGGTCCAGCTGCAGGTCTGTGGGAGCAGAAAGGACCAGGTCAGGGCTGGGGCAACAAGTGAGGATGGCGGGCCCCATGAGGCTGCCCCAGAGGCTCCCAGCACCCCTCTTGCCTAGAGCAGGGGCCAAGGGGCTGAGTCAGGGCCTGAAGAATGTCCCGAGGGAGGGAAGGAATTAGGTTTCTGGGAGGGCTTGAAATGCCTCTGGCCGACTTAGGGCCTGAGCGAGCCAACGGGGGCAGTGGCCTCGCCCAAACCCTCCTGCCCCTCCCTCCCAGCATTCCCACACACACCCTCTTCCTGACCTTTGCAGACCTGCCCTCACCAGGTCAGTTTGGGGATTCCCACCTCCCCTTCGCCCTCTTTCCCTTTCTGCACCCTCTTCTCAACACCTGTCCTTCCCCCTTTGCCCAGACCCACTCCTCAAGGTGCTCAGGACTTTCTGGGGCCTCCTAGGAAAAGCTACTGACCAGCCAACCCACTTGATCCCCTTGGCACGCAGACACACGACCAGAGTTCCGACCTTAAACGCAAACCAAAGCGCCCCTCTCCGTATCCCACACCTTCCTCCAGCTCCCGGAGCTTTCTGCTTTCCTTTGCAGCAAACCGCTGCCCATAAGGAACTCAGTGTCTCCAGTTCCCCTTCCCGATAAGCAGGCTTTCAGCCTGAGCCACCCTCATCAAGGACCCCAGAGACCTCCGCCTTACCAGATCAAAGGGCAGTCCCGCTTGACCATCAACAGCACCTGTCACAGTGGAGCACTTCCTCCTTTTGAAATTCCTTTTCACTTGGCTTCAGGGAGACCACTGGTTTTCCTCCTGCCTCCCGGGCTGCCCCTTCCCAGGCTGCATAGCTGATGCCTGCCCATTTCTCAAACCAAGTGCTTCAGGGCTCAGTCCCTGGGCCTCTGTCTCTCCGTCTCCCTGGGTGATCTGGTCTAGTCTTCTACCTTAAAGATCACTGTCTACTTCAGGGACTCATAACCTTAGCTGCACATCGGAGTTACTTGGGGGAACCTTTAAATCAAAATCTCTTTTGAGTGGGTCCCGGGTATTAACATCTGTAGCTTAGGCCTCGCCTCTGAACTGCAGACTTGTATATCAGCTGCCACTTTGGGTGAACCATATCGAAAGCTGAACACCCCTTAGACCTGCACCTCTCGCAGCCTCCCCTGTGTGTACGTGCATTTATAAAGGGCAACTCCATCGACTCACTCAGGTTTAAAGTCATCCCTGACTCGCCTCTTTCAATCCATCAGCAAATTCCCATGACTCCGTCTCCGGAATCCCACAAGGCCCGCTGCTACTGCCCTGGTCCGAGACTCTTTAGGCTGCATCAAGCCAGGCCTCCTGACTGGTCCCGCACCTCCGCGCAGCCCCACCTCTTCCCCTCCTGGCAGCCAGAGGGAGCCTCGTCAGCCATCACTTGTCAGAGCCTGTCACTCACTCTTCTCAGAGCCTCTGGGTGGTTCCTCAGTTCTCGCAGAGTAAAAGCCAAAGGCTCTGGGCGACTGGACCCCAGCACCTCTGTGATCCATCTCCTAACACGTGCCTCTCTCACTGTGGTCCAGCCCCTCCCCGTGGCTCCAGAACATGGCCGGCCTGCTCTGCTTCTGGGTCCCTGGTGCTCCCCAAGCGGCAACGCTCCTCCCCCAGCCCTGCAGGGCCAACTCCTTCACACCCTTAGCTCTCCGCTCAGATGCCACTTCTCAGGGGCCTTTCCTGACCAGCCTGCGTGAGGTGGCAGCCTCCCTGCACTGGGCACTGCCCCGGCTTTTTTTTCCCTAGCCCTTACCACCACCTGCCATGTTAAATACTTATCTGTTTATTCTGTGACCCCCCTCTGCCTTAAGCTTCGCTAGGGCAGAGACATTCTCTTTTGCTCCCTGTTTTGTCTTCAGCGCCTAGAATAGTGCTCAGCACACAGCAAGTGCTCAGCAGTTGGTTCAGGGACTGACCGAACAAATGTGTGACCTCATGGCTTCCCAGGCCCTCAGAGGACACCGGGGACAGGGAGGAGATTGGCGGCTCCTTCCTTTGGCCTGTTTTAGCAACCACTCATCACAGAGCCTGGGGTGGGTGGAGAGACTTCCCGGGGCAGGTAAGTTCCCTTTTCTACCCCTTACTCCCCAAGCCCCAGGGGCCCGAGCCCACGTAGGCAGAGAGAGGTCTCTGGAAGGGTGTCTCACCCGGCAGTTTCCGGTGAATCTGCTGGAACATTCTCCGGTACCAGTCCCTGGGGCTGTCAACACTCTGGGATCAGAGAAGGCAAAGTCAGGCTACCCTCCCAATATCAAACCACAGAAGTTTTCTCCTCCCTGAGTCCTTTCTCTGGCCACCCTTGAAGCCCCAGTGGGTGGGCTGTTGTGACATCTTTAACAACCATAACTTCGTGTAGCGTGTTATGTTTGAATAAGATATATGGAAGGATATCCACCAGTGATGGTCCCTAAGCTGTGAGATTTGGGGTAGTTTACATTTTTTTCTCTTAGCTTTTCTGTATTTCTGATGATTCCACGCAGAACATGTGCTTCTATGTAATGAAAAATAAATGCAACAGTATCGGTGGGGGGATGGGGTGGGAATGGTATTTCACATCCTCTGCCTCACCTGTGACGCAAAAGAACCCTGGGAGGCAGAAGGGTATGTTACCAACTGGAGTTTCACTTGAGGGTGAGGAGGTGGAGAACTAGAGGAGGCGACTGGCTCAGAACAGGCCTGGGGGTGGAAGAGGGGCAGGTCCTCTGCACCCGGACCCCACCCCCGGATCCTCCCACGCCTGCCACCCCTTGAGGCCTTCTCACTCAGGACTCTCCCGTTCACCCATTCAGCTGGTAACTTACTCAGCACCCGATTCACGAGTGCCGTGCCAGGTCCTGGGGCCGTGAAAATGGGGGGTGGTCCCTGAGAGGGTCAACCCTTACACTAGTGGCGCTCTACCACTGAGAACCTGGCGGGCAGTCTAGAACCCCCCCAAAAAACCACTGTGCAACTCAGACATGCAAGAATGCCTGTAATTTTATGGGGCCCATGATCCCCCAAACCCATCATGGTTGAACCCCTGCTTTAGTCTGGCACGGCATGGGTACAGCCTTTGTTGTCAGAGGTGGAGCTCAGCGTGGGTCCCTGGGCCCCATCGATCAGTGGCCCCAACCCTGGACTCACAGATCGGGGTGCAATAGGCATGCCGCTCTCATCCACAGGCCCGATTCCCTCATACTTGACCCAGCGCTTGTTCAGACGTTTGCTATCCTTGGTCCACGTGGCTGACCAGTTCTGGGGATGCTGGCAGGCAGGGGTCTTCTGGTTCCCAGAAGGCCGGCTCCCAGGACCTGGCCAGGTCTGATACCAGGCAGGGTCTGTGGGGCACGTACAGGGGAGCTTTAGCAAAGGGCAGGGGTCCCACCTGGGCTTGTTTGTCCCTTAGCTCCTCAGAACACTGATCCTTGTGGGTTCAAAAGTTTCAACATCTCCTTGTTTGTCTGAGTTGACGACACAGATTGTCCAAATGTCCCCATCCCTAGCAGGACCACAGGCCTCTGTTTATTTTTTAGTAGTTAAAGTGAATGCAAATGGACTTTATCTTGAGAAAACTGTGCCCGT
>NW_021145811.1:0-50000 GCF_002837175.3 Physeter macrocephalus | reverse complement strand
GGGTGGGAGGATTGGGGCGTGGAGGCGACTAAAGTAACGAGCCGTGACAGCGGGCGCTCCCCTGGAGCTCCTGGGAAAGTGAGGGGTGCCTGGTCCCGGCACAAAAAGAAAAAAAGTGACGTCAAAGACGCCCGCGCGGGGGACTGGGGTGGGCGGCAAGGAGCGAAAGTGGCAAGAAGGAAGTCAGTGCACGAGTGTCAGTTCCGTGGCTGGGTGTCCTTGACGCTTTGGGGACCTTGAAGGGGCAGGGGGCGTACCGTCCTGGGCCCGCCGCGCCGGCGGGAAGAGCGCCTAGACAGGGGCGGGCTGGCGCGGGCCCCGGGGAAGCAGCCCCTCTCCTCCGGGTGCGATCCCCCAACCCGAAACCAGAGCCCGGGCCATTAGCGGGAAACCGAAGTGGCGCGGGGGATCGCATTTCAAAAGCTCAAATAGGCTGGCTGACTCGGATCGTTGGACTGGGGGGATGGGGGGATGGGGGGGTGTGGAGAGCCGGACGGCTTGGACGGTACCAATGTCCCTTTTCTAAGTCCCTCCCTACCCCTCCCCCCGCCAGGGACTGCCCCGAAGCTGCGCGATCGGACCGGCACAGGCCGCCTGACTCCATCCCAGCCGCGGGACAGAAAGCGCTTTGCGTCTTGGGCGCAAGGAAGACGGGTCCCTATTCCCCACCCGAGAAATGTGTGTGTCCTCCCCGTACCCCACCGCCCTCCCCGCCCAGCCTGCAGCCAGACCCTAGCCTCGCCTCCTTGGGTGCATGGGGCCTTCAGTTGCCCAGGCTGGGGAACCTGGGCCGCGCTGTCTCATAACCAGGCACCCCCTTTCCTGCGTGGGGCTGCGCCCTCCGTACCCCTTCTCCCGCCTCTAGCGGATCTATCTCCCCACTAGCCGAGCGCTCGGCTCCCACCTGGGGCCAAAGAGTTGAGAGAAAGAGGGGCCGAGGAACCACATTTGCTTAAGTTTCTGGAAGCTGAGCAGGGTCGAACCAGGAAGGAACAAACGATTCTTGCGCCGGCAGGGTCCCCACCTGCAGTCCCCGGCCTTCGCGCCTGGGCAGATGGCGCTCAGCAAGTGCTAGGGACGAGGGGAGGATCGGAGACCGGTGGAGAAAAGCCTGAGACACCCAAAGCCCGAGTCTCGCTCTCCCACCCGGCGGGAGAGGGAAACTGGAGTTTAGCGTGGTCGCCCTGCTGCCCTGGCGCACGCCCGCGCGCTTGTAATTCCCTGTCCCTCGCGACTCAGATCGGGACGAGAACACTGTATCAGCTTCCGTGCCCCGCCACAAGCACTTGTAAGTGGGGTTTCGTCACCAGCCAACCTTCGCTTCATCCGCCTGGGAACAAGGGCCCCAGGCGTGCCGTCTCCTCCTCGACGGCACCGCACCGGGGAGAGAGGGCCGGAGAATGGGACGCCGAGATAGAAACTGCACTTTCTCACTGCACGAGAGACGCCCGAAGAAATGTAAAATGTTCTCGTATGAAAAGCGCAAAAGACTCACACCGAAATCCAGAACACGCCCATAGATTTCTCTACGTCTTGGATATATGCACCGCAGGTATGTACACCTCCACCTGAACTAGAAACAGTGGTTCCACTGGATTCTGGGGCCCACTTGGTCTCGAATCCTGGCTACACAGTGTCCCAGGTGCTCTTGGGTTAGTGATTTCACTGTTCTGAGCCTCAGTTCCCTCCTTTGTAAAACAAGGCATAAAGGTCGTCCTCACACACCACCATAGGGTTAATTGTGAGGCGGTGTTGAAGGAGATCTCTTTTGTGGGGTGCCTGAACCGAGTACCTAGTTTGTGCACGGGCCCCTGGTATGCTGGTATGCCAGCTCATTTTATTATTGCTGCTCCGTGTACTTTGAACGCCGACATCTGCAACATATACATGTTGATTATACGCATCTTGATTATAAAACAACCAAAGGCATCTACATCCGGAACTGTCTTGCGCAGGAACTTCGAAATACAAATTGAAAGAGACGTCTACTGGTGGAGCACGCACAAGTACGTACACGCGCGCGCACACGCATCTACTTCTAACACCTGTAGCTCCTGACCCCAGAACACCTAAAGAGCTACCCATAGGTACGAACTTTCTAGAGCTATGTGTATAAGAACCAGGTCGCGATCGCGGCCTCGCATCTACACCCGAGTAGCCACTCTTGGCTGGTTGCCTTGAGGTCAAATTTGGAAACCAGCGAGGCAGAAAAGCGCACGGACGCGAAGCGTTTCAAGCCTCTTGCAGCGCCCAAAGGCGGCTGCCTGTCTGCTGGCTTAGGGGAAAGGTCAGGACAAGGGTTTTCCTTCTTGGATGGAATTTTTGTAAGGGCCTACGCTCCGGGAACTCGCCCCACAAAGGAGGGGTGGGTTCCAGTACAGCGCAGATCCAGAGGGAGGCTCTACACACACGCGCACTCGCACCCCCGCGTGCGCACCCCCGGCTCCTTCGGGCTTGTCGAGACCCGGGAGGAGGGAGCGCAGGGTCGTGACCCCGGCCTCTGCGGAGCGCGCCCTTCGGCCCCCGCAATTAGCGCCGGGAGGTCAGCAGGAACCCGGACGCCTTCACCCGCGGCTCCGAACACAGCAAAAGACGAGCCCCCGCCCTCCCCCTCCGCCGGTCTCCGACGCCTGGGCGCAGCCAGGCTTGGAGCCGACCTTCCCAAGGGGCGGGGGCCGGAGGGCTCAGGCCGGCACCCGCATTTGTCACCTTAAATGTACAAATCACGAAGTCGCTCGGCCCTGCAGGCTGCGGTAGCTGACCCCGGCCCGGGCCCTTTACGGACCACTGCTCACGAGAGAGCCATGTGCCCTTCGTCCCTGTAGACGCGGCCAGGGTAGAAACCGAAAAAAACCAAACCAAACCAGACCAAAACAGAGTTGTAAGGTAAGAAAGAGAAAGCGCATCAGGCAAAGGGGAGTTGCATCCAGGGTAGAATCTGAGTGGTGTATATTGGCGGGGGGGCGGGGGGGGAATCCTTTCTCTCGCCATCTACCCAGCATGAACTTAGGTTATCCCCTGCCCGACAGGGTCGGGGGAACTGGTAGAGGTTTCTACACGGAGCGGCAAGGTACTTGGGAGAAAATTATGAGAGGATCCCCCTCATTGAATTTCCGAAGGCTCTTTGGAAACCCGAAGTCGGGAAGGACTGTTTTTCTCATCTGAGGCCCAAACAGGAGTGAAAGCGATATCCAGGAAAGAGACGACGGCGGCTTCTTCCGACGTTGGGGTGGGAGGTGGGGGGGTGGCGCGGGGGGCAGAGGAGGAGGGGAGCCTGGGCTGGGGTTGGCGAGGATGAGAAGGGGCAAAGGTGAAACGCCCCAGCTCCGGAACCCGGGAGGCACTGGGGAGCCGAGCAAGCGACGGCCACCGGGGCGCGTTCGCGAGCCAGACAGATAGGTGGCACTCGAAGCCCGGGAAAAAAAAGGCGAAGGCGCCGGCCCCGAGTGGCCTCCGCGGCGGCCGCCGCCACCATAAAGCCCGCGGCGAGATTGCGACCGGCGCCAGGTGAGTAATAGGCAACGAAATCCAGAGAGATTGCGAGCCGCTCACCCCCAGTCCATCAGCGCCACCAGAGTTACTCATTAACATCACTATATACAAATAAGATACACGGGAGATTAAAAAAAAAAAAAAAGGCAAGCCCTGGGAGAGGCTAGATACACTTCTGAGCACCGTCCCAGAATTTGGGGGGTGAGGTGGGGAGGAGGTGAGCAAATCTGGACCGTAAAAGAAAAGCATTCCTGCCCTCCTTGAGGTTGAGGCTGTTTTCTGCCCCCACCCCCACTCCACCCCCACCCCGTCTCGGGGAAAGTGCTGCCGAGCACCCCAAGCCGACTGCCACCTTCACGGGGCGCAGGCACTGCGCGTAATCCTTGGGCCAACAACCAGTCCCAGTCGGCTGCGGCCGCTGCGCGTAGGGCGCACTCCCTGGAAATCTTCGGGCCCTCCGGGGAGCTAGCGCCCCAAAGATCCTCAAGCCTTAAAGCTCCCCCCCACCTCACCTCCGACCCTGTTTTCCCTCCCACCCCGGGAGACAGCGCAGGAGAGGCTATGGTGCTCCCCACGTGCCTGGTTGGAGATGGAAGGGGCTGTGCCCCCCTCTCCAAAAGGTCTCGACCTCGATCCCCTTCCAAGTACAGCATGGGGGGGTGGGTCCTCCTTGTCGGCCATTCAAGGGGCCCGAAGGTGACAGGGACTTGGGGCCGGGCTGGCGGGCTCCAGGGAAGGCGGGGGGAGGGCGGCGGCCGCCAGGCAGGCTCCGGCTGCGTCCTCAAGTCAAGGCCCCCGGGGCAAGCAAAGGCCTGGAGAACCTTCCCGTCCTCCCTACCCCCCCCCCGCCACCCCCAACACACACACACACACACCTCCGAGGCCAGGAGGGCGGCGGCCGCCAGGCAGGCTCCGGCTGCGTCCTCAAGTCAAGGCCCCCGGGGCAAGCAAAGGCCTGGAGAACCTTCCCGTCCTCCCTACCTCCCCCCCCGCCACCCCCAACACACACACACACACACACACCTCCGAGGCCAGGCTGGGGTGGGGAGGGCAGGAGACCAAAGACTGTCATGGCCTCACCATTTTTTATTGAATGTTTCAAAGATAAATCGAACTTCAAAAGGCAACTCCCCGAACAGCCTGGAGGCTGGCTGGAGGGAAGAACCGGAGGAGGGTGTCAGCCTCCTGGGTGACTTTTCCCTCGGAGGGGGCCAACTATGCGCCCTGGAATTACCTTTCCCTTGCGGGGAAAACTGCCCTCCTCCCTCCCATGACGCAAAGTTTGCGCAGAGCTGGCCGCGCTCCGCACGCACAATTCGGGCTGAGGCCTCTGAGGGGTGTCTTGGGTCAGCCTGGTCCAATCTGAGACACCGGGGACTACAGGGGGGCGTTCGATTTCGTCCCCTTGTCCTGCAGCTTGGAGGGTTGCTGCCTTGCCAAGCCGGTGCTGGCCACGTGGAGATTCTGCTAGTTTTTGTTTGTTTGTTCGTTTTTGTTTTGTTTTTTTGCACACTGGGGCAAGGAGAAATTGACTTGAATTTCCCAGATCGACGCGCAAAGGGAGAGCGAGCCTAAAACGAAAACGTTCGGATTCGTGCGGGAAACACTGACTTAGGGAGAGAGCATTCTTTTTCCGTTAAAACCTAAGTATCTGAAATTGCTATTCTATCCAATTCTAATCAGGCCCCCCCCCTTCCGTCTCTCGTTTTGCTTCCTAATTTAAAGGAAAAGTAATTTCAGATTGAAACCGCTCCCTTCGCCGCCGCCGCCGCCGCCGCAGAGTAAGGGACTTTTGTTTTTAGTTTTGTAACTTGAGTGACATCTCATTTTGTTTCAGTGGGGGCGGTCTTAATTATTTAAAGGCAAAGAGAAGGGGCTAAAGGAAGCCAGGAGAGAAAGAGGCCCACTCTCCACTTTCAGGAAAGTTCCCTAAAGAAAGCACTTAACACGAGGCCCAAAGACATTTCAATAAAAATTTATTGAAATTTCAATGATATTTTAAAGAGAGGGCGCAAAAATACAGAAAACCAAAGAACTCATCAACAATTATAACACAAAATATACCTTCATGAATTTGTCTTTAAACCAGCTCTCAGCACCTGACTTTTGAACTGTGAATATATATCTCTATAGGCACCAATTCAAAACACCATCAACACTGAAGACAGTAAGTAGTCAATTCCACTTTGTTTTGAAGAAATCAGAGACTAGCAAATACAAATACAAAAGAAAAATCATAAAGTCAAACCACAGCCTCCGCACTCCCCATCCCACCTGCAAGCAATCTCAGAACCACACTCAGGAATTTCAGGTGGGGCTGCAAAGCAGCCCCACCTCCCCAAGTTTTGGTAAAATAGGAAATAGTACTTTTCCCCACGTTTGGACATTAAAAAAATTTTTTTTTTCTTTGCAGACAGCTCTTGAAAAGTGTGTCGGTGTCGGTGCAGAAAGTGTGTTTTCTACTTTTAAAAGCAATCCTGTGACCTTGAAATAAAACTGACTATAGGAAAACAAAACCACAAAACCTGACAGCTGCAATCCTATTTACACAGAGCTATGTACAATGTCAATAAATTAAAGTTTAATTTTTCAAGCATTCATATTCCATCTATTTACAAGAGTTATCAAATAATTACATAAATACTTTGTCTAATAGTCTCGCTTCTTCTTTTATTATTTTTTAAAACCTTGTTATTGCATATACAGGAAAGAGAAAGAACTGCCAGAGGGACAACATGAATCCTGCTACAGAGCTTAGATAAAATAAATTCATTTTTGGTGTTTTCCCCACCCCCTTCCCTTTAAATCATCTGCCTTGGGGTTGTCGAGGATCGAGGAAAAGGGTAAGGGGTAATGTCCTTTTCTCTCTAAAAGCAAGCATTCAAAAATAAAACCCACAAATACATTACTGTGGAACATGCAAAAAGAGACCTATAGCTCTTAAAACATCACAAGAATATTAAAAAGACACAGATTTCCTTAATAGAGACTAAACAAGGATGGCAGGGACTTCCCTCCCCAAACAATGCTACCCAGTAATTTATTTTGAACTGATACGCAGGTCACTAGAAAGTTTTTAATCTTCACAAACAGAATCATGTTAATGTATCCATTTGTCCCCGGTATTTTTTTTTTCAATTTTATTTGTGTTTCCACTTGACACGGTGAAGGAAAAAATATATATATATAAATCTGCACTGGGGGAGCTTTTCAACCCCTCCCCTTCTGGGGCCTGGCTACCTCGATCTTCCCACAGCTTCCAGACCAGCCTCGAAGGAGGTGCTCCGGCCGCCAAGGCATTAACTCCCACCCCCAAGAGCTCAGTGCAACCGACGTTTCTGAGCCAGATCCTGGATGTATAAACCACGCCAAGAAGACAGGACTTGTTTCTAGCACATTCTCTCCAGGGAGTCCGGCACCCCTTCCCAGACAGGGCTGCACAAAGAAGGGCTGACCTCACTGCACGCCCGTGGTTTATCTGACATCCAACAAAGTGCACTGCAGACTGGACTGGAATGGAGAGACTTTTCTGGGGAGGGGTTTACGGGGAAGCGCTGCGGGACCTGTCGGGCTTGGCTTCCAAGCCGCTGACCAGCCGCTGGATGTTCTGCAGTTCGCTGGTGGCCGCCTCCTTCTCCGGGCAGAGTTTGGGCGACAAGGACACGGAGCTGGAGGAGAGCGTGGAGGAGCGGCTGTTGAGTTCCGAGCCCGAGTCCACGGCCACCGAGGCCGGGCTGGCGGCCAGGGCGGCGGCCTTGCCGTCGAGGGGCCCCGGGGCTGCGGCCATGGACGGCAGGGCGGTGGTGAGCAGGCTGCTGCTGTCCGGCACCGGCACGGGGATGGAGTAGGGGCTGTAGCGCAGCCGCGGGCGCATGGTGTTCAGGTTCAGGAACGGGTGGCGGTGCACGGAACTGGAGGCTGCCGCCGAGGAGGCGGCTGCCGCCGCGGCCATGTACGTGTAGGGATAAGGAAACAGGCTTCCGAAAGGCGACATGGCCAGGCCCTGGGCGAGGAAGAGAACGCAGGGGCAGAAGAGTCAGGGCCCAGGCTCTGCGCAGTGGGGAGGAGCCAACCTCATCCATCACCCCTCCCCTCCCCCACCCCTCCCCACCTTGGGCGAGTCCTTAACCTCTCTCCCTGGGGGGTAGGGAGCAGGACACTCAAACTTGTGTCTAGGTCCAAATCTGAGCTGTGTCAACTTAGGCCAAAGTATTCACTCCTTGTGCCTCAGCTTTCTTATACGGCAAAACCAGGGAAAAGTTTAATAATTCGCATACTTATGTGGGACTTTGTGGGTATGAAGTGAGCTGCTGCCTGCAGTATACTTCATACAGGGTGCCTGGCCAATAGGACGGTTGGAAATTCTCCCATAAGAGTCAGTTGTTCCACCTGCTAAATGGGGCTACAGACAGTCTACCCCACAAAAGTAGCTGGGTGAAAACCAGAGGGCATAAAATATTGGACATGCATTTTTTTTTCATTCTTGTCGCTGCTCCACCCCTCCGTCCTCCTACTCCAGTCTAGAAGTTAAAAAAAAACAATCTGGGGAAGATCCTTAAGCAAAAGGAAAAGGGGGGTGGGCAGGATGGAGGGGGAGAGAGTAAAGGGTGTTTGCTATGAACAAAGAAATCACCTAGCCCCAGATATGCTGGTGTTACAGGTGGAGAGACTGAGTTGAGGTAGGCCCCAGGGGTGTAGGAATTCACTCAGCTAGCAAGTGGCAGAAGCAGAATAAAAATCCGGGGACCCTGGCCTGGGTTAGTTCTCTCTGACCCATTGCCTTGGGTACTATTAGTACCTGTTTGCCCAGGCAGGCCCTCGCCTGCCTATCACCTGCCCACCAATGACAGGAGGGTCTCCAGAAAGGGCTAGCACAGGAGATGGGAGGGATGGAGGAAGGGCAGAAGCCAGCCCTTTTCTCAGTCCCCTCCTCCTTCCAGAGGGGGTGGCCAGTCCTGCCTCTTGGCTCAGGGAAGGGAGATGAATGTGCTCAGACAAAACAAAAGGCAAGGGCTTGCAGAAAACCCCATAGAACCTTTTCGCTGGGGTTCAGGGCATTTTCAGCAGCCTGAGACTTCTCCCCAGCTGCTGGAGCCCCAACACAGCTGTCTGAGCCATACACAGGCCGCCAAGCCTGCCACAGCCCCAGCCTGTCCTTCTGACATTTCCCACGTGTGCACAAACGATTAACCCTTTGGGGAACAGGCTGGCCTGTGAGGGGTGGGGGAGCAGGGAAATAGCTTCATATTGGAGGTTCAAGAATCAACTCTTCCCCAGGGAGTCACTTCCCTTCCCAGGCCATGGTCTCTCCCTCCTCTAAGTCTTGGGGGAAGTTTGGCTGTGAAACATTTAAGAGACATTTCAACTCTGAAGCTAAAATCACAGCCTCTGGAAGAGGCCCTGGAGTCTGACTGACTGCCTGGGGTAGAGTCTCAGGTCCACCACCTACCAGCTGTGTGTCCTTGGATAAGTTACTCAACATCTCTGATCTCTGTCCTTTCATCTAGAAGGTGGAGGTGATCATAGGATCACTGAAGTCAGGATAGATCGAGAACTTAGAAGACCGCCCGGCACAAAGTAAGTGCTGTGTAGAGTTATTATCTGTTATTAACATCTAGTTACTCTGCTAGAAATAGCCCTTAACTTAGAAAAAAATTTTTTTTTAAGTTTTGGTGGGGAGTGTGAGGTTATGATGAATCAATAAGTCTTGCACCTAGTAATAATAATGATGATGATAATAATTATTATTATTATTGAAAGCTTCTAGGCAGGGGGACTGGGTGAGTGTCTGCGATCAAAGGGCAGGCAAACGAGAGTGAATGAGGGGCTGGAGAGGCGGCTGATAAATACCTGAGAGGCCAGGACGTGCTGCTGGAGGTGGAAGGGCAGGGTGGCCGCGGACGCCCCCGACAGTCCCTGCGCCGCGGCGGCCGAGGCCATGGCCGTAGAATCCAGGCCCGAGACGCCGGTGGAGGCCCCGGACACGGTGGCCAGCAGGGGCCCCATGCCGGCGGCCATGCTGGAGAAGGCACCCCCCATGGCGAACTGGCCGGGGTGCAGGAAGAGCGGGTGCCCGTTGAAGAACTGCTGGCCGGCCAGGCCGGGGGCGAAGCCGAGGCCGGGCAGGGGGCCCTGGCCCAGGTGCGCGGCGGCCGCGTCCGTCTGCACGGTGAGCGGCGCGAAGGCCTCCTTGCCCGGCAGCGCGCGCGCCTCCTCGGCCTTGGAAGGGGCCGCGCCCTCGCGGCCCGGGCTCCGGCGCTCTTCGGCTCCCAGGCCGCGGGTGCTGGACGAGATGGTGGCCGGGCTGTGGCGCGAGTCGGGCGACGCCTTGTCCAGCCGCCCGCTGTCCCGGGGCCGGCCGCCGGGCTCAGCCACGAAGAGGTGCGCCTTGACCGCCGGGCTGCCCTTGTCCCGGCACGGATCCTCCGACGTGGTGGTGGAGATTTTGGCCGCGTCGCAGGCCTCCGGGCCGTGCTCCTCTTTGCTCTCGGCCTCGGCATCGCTCTCACCCTCGCTGGGACACAGATCTACCATAGGAGGGAAACAAGAGCCAAGCAGAAGGGCGTTAGCTCTGAAACCCGGGCCAGCATAACTCCAGTTCCCCACTTTGAATCCCAGCTCGGCCACTTCCCAGCTGTGTAACCCCAGGAAGCCCCTTAACCTCTCTGCGCCTCAGTTTTCTCATCTGCAAAGTGGGAGTGATGATACCGCAAATTTTAGTGGAAGGATGCAACAAGCTAGTAACAAATTTCAAGTATGTAGATAGAGCAGTACCCCTCCCTCCACAGATCCTTCCTCAAATGGGTAGTGAATTTTACTATTTTACGCAAGTGAGGACTGAGCTCCTACTAGGTCAGACAAAGCCTTTCCTGGCCTTTTTCCCATTCGATTGCAAATTCAGTTTTTAACAATTAAAACTGACTTACACTAAAACTCGCTGCAGGAACACCTTCTAGTTACCCTCTCTTTGTTCCCTGAGTGATTGAGATCAGTCCCTTCCACAAATTTGTGGATTCTTTCAGAAGGATTTGTTTGGAGAGAACCCTGACATTTGAATTGGTAGTGGCAGAAGTGAACACTCCTCCCACAATGCCCGCGCGCGCGCGCACACACACACTCCACTGAGCCTTCTGTTTCCCGTCTCTGCAGACAGAGATGGGTGATAAGCGGCCCACTCACTGCCTGAAGACAATCATGGATTCTCTTTTGCTCTCACCACACCCTCTGTGGGTGTCCTACCAGAAAAAAAAAGAAAAAGGGATCCCATTTTGTGTTTAAAGCTTGAATGGATTGAAGACATAAAGAACTCTCCTTTTATTTCACTTAAAAAACAGGTCTCTTCCTATTGAGAGCATGTGTGTCTTTCCAAATAAATAGTTCTTGCTCTTTAAACACAGGAAACCAACTGGGGATTTGAACAGCTCCTCCCCTCCCATCCCTGCCCTCCCCAACACAGATTCTCAGTGCTCCATCTCCTCTCACAGGTCCAGGGTGGCTCTATAGCTGGACTTCTCTCGGTCACCTTCCCTGTTCCAGGTGGCAGAAAATCCCCCGACTCCTCCCACCCCCAGCCTAACACATTTTAACCTAGAGTTTGAAGATAGAGTAAAAAAAAAGTCAGCTGTTGTTTGGTTGGAGGGGTGGGGTGGGGGGGTGGGGGAAAAAGAAAGAGAGAGAGATGCTCCAGGCCCCCACCCAGAGGGGATACAGGAACTGGGACCACCCCTTCCTCCCTGCCAAATCAGTGTCTGGGGGAAAGGGGTCTGAGCTCTCAGATGAACTTAGGGAAGGGGGACACACCTGATCACCCTTTGTGAGATTTGGCTCCTGTTTACAAACTTCTAGAAGGATCTGAAGCTTTGGAGGGGTCAGGTTCCCTGGTGGGTGCCCCCAGCCCCCAACTCTTCTGGCTTCCAAGACCTGGAGAAATCTGAGAAATCAGAGGTGGCCAGACTTACCTTTGAGGTTGGACGTCCCTACGGTGGAGACGGCCGGAGAAGAGGACTGGGCGAAGCAGCTGAAGGCAGCCTGCTCACTGGAGGACTCGTCGGAGGTGCCGTTCTCCTTTTTGTGTCTGTCATCGAACACCCTCATGGACTGCAGGGTGAGCTGCTTTCTGTGGCAGAAGCCCACACACAGCCCGCGTTACACATCAGAACAGGATTTTCCCCTCACCGTCCGCCTCACCCTCTCCAAAGAGGCGCACACACGCCCAGGGGGACGGAGGGGGAAAGAGGCTTTGGGTGTATTTATTCAAGACCAGAGGGTTTCCTTAGGGAAGGGGTATTGGCTGGGGCAGTGAAATCTTGTTTAAAAGTAAAGAGCAACTTTGGGCCTCACACCTCCCCAGGGGTTACTGATTGCTCCTTTGGGAGCTGCAGGTCCAGGTGATGGGAAGATAATGTCTTCGTGAGGAGGAGGACCATACCTGGTGACCCTGAGCCACTAGATATCAGGTTGGGCCATCTCATGATCATGCATTTGTACCTGGATTTCCCTGCCCTCAGAGTTAAATGGGAAGGCAGGAGGAGTTTGAGTCTTTGTTCTTGTGAATTAGACATGAATTATGATGTCATCTTATGAAATAAACCATGATATGAAAAAAAAAAAAGTAAAGAGCAAGAGGGGAGATTGGAGCCAGCCAGAGACAGCTGAGCAGCCTGTCTCACAGACGGAGGGGGACAGAGGACTCAAAGCAGTGAACACAAAGAGCGGGCCAACTCCGCATGGGTTGCTAAGATTGGGAAGAAGTGGTTATTTCATGGTGCACTTTACTGTAATCGGTTCACCAACACATTAATCGGACTAAAAAAAACCTATTTTGATGTGAGAAATTATTTCTTAATACCCATCCCCTCCCCCAGGGGATAGGTTAAAAATTGGGGCTGATTTTCTGGATTTTCGAAATTCTTTGAACGTGGGTGGGGGAGGGGAGAGCTTCTTTTATATACCATCCAGCTGTCTGCTTAATGCAGAATGATACATGTCCTCACAGAAGGAGGGGGCCATAGATGTCTCCAGGGGCTTCAGTTCTGTCTGAGGGTATTTGCCAGACAAGACTGCAAAAATTCCAAGGCATTTTGTGAATGGCTTAGTCCTTTCCTGGGACCTGCCCAGGATGAACTTAAACTAATTCGAAATTAATAGGCATCTGTATATAATCTGTATCCCTGATACTTTTCTTGCAGAGACATCTTTCTATGGGGTGGCCTAGTTAACTTCCTTTAAGGTAACACGGAAGAGGTAGAGAAAGTAGTGTACCGAAATCGGTAAGGGGCATCAAACTGTTTTCCACCCTTCCCCCACCCTTCTCAAGATAAGTGCCTGCATCCCACTTCTAACAGTTGAGTCTCCGGACCTAGAAAAGCGATTTTCTAAATTATCTGAGAAACAACTGTCTCAGCTCACCTTTTTTCTCTCCTGCCATTTCCAGTGTCCCGGAAACCTTTTGCAAAAGGGTTGTTGTCTATTTTTAACTGAGTTATCTAGAGAAGGAGACACAAGCAAGAAAGAGACACTGGCTTCATTTTCTAGAATGTTCTGGAAGTGTTTCCCCCCAACTCATTAATCTACTAGAAATCTGACTTCCAACCACCAGAGAAGTCATTTGGATAGGCCAGGTTGAAGAGAAAGAAAGAGGGGAACACAGAAGAAGTTTGGAGGGGGCCAGGAGGAAAACCAAAGGAAACTGTGCCATGGCTGGCATCTCCCATTGGAGGCCAAACCAGGGATTCCAGGCTGAAATGATCCTGCCTGGGCAGACAACAGCTTGGGCTTAGAAATGGAAAAGCTGTCAAAGGGCAACGTGTAGATCTTAAAATTATGCTTTCCTTCAGATTTTTTATACAGTGCAATGATCATAAAATATGTTATGGTGTATTTCCTGCCCCAAAACACACGCACAAACATACACACAGCACATCCTCCAACCTTTTCTGTAAATCTAATAAAATGATTTATGGGATTTCACTACCCTTGTGCTGGAGTGGGCTTGATTTTTTTTGCTGGGTGTCGGGGGAGTGTGTTTCAGGAATTACGATATTGACAATTATAGATTTAGAAGGACTGAATGACCACTGGAAACATTTGTTTTCATTTATATGCCCTGCCACCGCCATTGGGTGGAGAAGACCCATGGCCTCTTTGATCAAAAATGCTATATTTTATTATTCCGTTAACAACTTAGATTCATAGGATTCTGGGTCTAGAGGGTGTGTGCATTTCTATACGCTGAGGAAAAATAGTATGTAACCTTTCAAATCCCTTCCCTGCAGTGGGGTCGGGGATGGGGAGGATGTATACAGAGTTCGCTAGAGGTGGGAAAAGGGCCCCTTGGATGGATTCTTGTTCTTGGAATAAATCCTGTTTGCACTTCTTGTAGGGAGAGGAGGTCCTGATGTCCTAGTCTCCAGACCAAGGAACCAGACCTGGAACACCCCCATCAGCGGGCCACAGAGGACCCACCCATAGTGAGAGTGAATTCAAAATGTAGGGTGGCGGCGTCTAGTGAGCTGGACTGGCACTGAGGTCCAGGGTTCAGAAGTTGAAGGGCAGAGGTCCTCAGGCCCCCCACCCCCCTACCCCCGCCCCCATTAACTGCCTGCTAACAGCCAAGCTGGCGACTGGTGAACCCCCAGCAAGAGTCACTTTCTCTGTGTCTCTCTGTGCACACGCCCATGACCTTCGGGCCACCATAGCTTTACATACCAGGTGCTGCCTGCTGTTCCATTTGGGGGTACTCCTAATCCCCGGCCTCAGGCCCAGGGAGAAAAAAAAAACCTTCAAATGAAGTGGTGACTTTGGTCATCTCATCTCAAAAGCCTCAGACAACTCAATTAGCATGACCCTGTGATCAGAGTAGGTTTTTCCAAACACACACACACACACACACACACACACACACACACACACACACACACACCATAAAAAACACAGCAGCGTAAAAGGTAATAAAAACCAGACCAGCTACTCGGGATTTCTAGCTAGGGGAGAAAATCTGGTCTCTGCTGGGACTCTCCTCCCAAGATCCCGAATGGCTTTTGCCTTCAATTTTAGCTGGTTCCTTTCGAACCTGATTTCTTGACCCTTCTTCCTGAAGTGGAAGAGGATGAACCTTGAAACCAACAGGAGAAAGCCCTGGGTCGGGTGGGGCGGGCAACGGTAAGGACGAGTGGTTACAGGAGCTTCTCACTGGCAAAGTTAGTGTGGCATTGTTTTCACTCAGCACTGGATTCCTAGCTGGTCAAGTTTTTTTTTTTTTTTTCCTTCTGCCTCTGCAGTGTGCCAGTGCCCCTTCCCCGCAAAGCTCCACTGAAGATCAAATCACAAAAGAAAAATCAGACTCCCATCCCAATGCTCTTGTAACTTTCTTATCCTCTCCCCAGAGCAGCTTAAAGGGGGGAGGGGAAGTGGGTGTTAATATCACGATTAAAAAGAAAAGCGACTCTGGTTACCTTATCATTCTGGTATGCGGTCACAGCGATGAATTCGGTTTCGGGGAACAAGTACGTCCGAAAAGTACTATAAGGAAGTTTTAAGATGTCATTGGCCCTCACAATGTGGAAGCGGGGCTGGTATTTATGCATGGAGTTCAGTATAGTCTGCAGGGGCCGGAAGAGGAGAGACACACATCACAAGAGGATTTAGTGGGAAGAACAGGACCCTAGGACCCGTCAGGCCGACGTCTACCCCACCGAAGGACACCACGCTTGTACCGAGCCCACCTCCTTGGAGTACCTCTGTGGGAACATTCAGCTCCCCACGTAATCTTCTGGAGAATCCAAATTGTTCCTCAATTTCCAAAGCGTCCTCCCCCACCCTCACCATCTAAGGTTGATTCGTACCTTGAACCCTAGCCTACCTGAGTACCAAAACTATAATTCCCCTGCCACGTTGCTTGATCACTTGGGAAGGCCAAAGTCTTAAAAGATAGAGAAAAACATGCATTTTAATTTACAAAATGATTCAGTCTTTTAAGTGCCCACTAATTGACGAGCCCAATCCACTTAAAGCCCTGAAAGGCTGAACTCTAGAGAGGAATATTTATGCCTTAATCAAATCAAGGGCTTCAAATGCAATTCCTGCCCCCTGAAGATATTTCCGCGCCATTCACGTCTTCCTGGGCCTAATCTTTCTGCTTATTCCTCACTTATCACTCTGTTTATTTTATTGAAATGTTGGGGAGGCGTAGGGGCAGGGGGCAAAAGGTCCTTTGCTTGACTTTTACAAGCAATCTAAGTCTCCTGAAAGTTTCTAGGAACTCCCTCCCTGAATCCATACATATACTCCCAACACACATGCAATTTTTGTACTGGGAAACCTAAGTCTCATTTCTAGTAAACCTGACTTTCACCTAAGCCCAATTCTTTTTTAGTCCAAGGGAAGGACATCTTTCAAAATCTGTATTCACACCCTCTCACCAACACAGTCGAGACTTCGAACCTTAAAACTCCCCTAAGCAACAATATGGCTGGTTTCAAAATAGAAGTTTGATATTGTAAAACAAATCCTTTACGAACATCTACCTCTGACACTGATTTCACGTCTTCACGATTGCTTTTTAACTTCCCTGTCAGGTCAAACAGTTACCAAGACCTGGACTTGCCATAGAACCTGAGCCTCACTTCTTTCAGAATGCCAGGCCTTCCATTATCTGAAGAGAAACACCCTGGAATTCTCTCTCCATCTCTTTGCGGATCGAGCAAGTTTGCTATGCTTGGCAACTGACAGCGAGGGAGAAACTCTTGATTTTACATGGAAGGTGGAAGCACTGCCTTTGCTAGAGAGAAGAGAGAGAAGATTTTATCCAAGGGAAGCAATGAAACTTACAAATCCGTGTTTGTCCGAAATGTTGTTGGTGAGTTTCAGTTTGTGGAAAGTGACAACTTTGGACATCCACTGTTCCCCGGTGGCAGGGCTGTCGGGGTGAATGTACATTCTCTTTGGCATTTCAGGATCAGCCTTTCCCGCCACCATCCACCGAGAATTGTGAAATTTATACCGACAGTCATCTGCAGCGATAATGTCCATCAACAAAATATATTTGGCTTTTTTATCCAGCCCTGAACACCTTACTTTAAATGGAGGAAACATTCGCCTACGAGGGGAGAGAAGAGAGAAGAAAAAAGGAAAAAAAAAATCACTCAGTTTCCCGGGTTTGATCTTCTACCTAAAATATTTAAATCAAATTTAAAACTTTCTATTACATTTGATGAGCTTGTGCCATTCAGAATAGGGCGACTGGATGCAAAGTTGTTTCCTTCCATCCACAACAGAAGGATTAAATATGCTCAAATGGCTCTATTTTAAATGTCCCAAGATTCAAAACGAATGAATTGTGGCACCCGATTTCTCTACATCATCTAATAATTTCTTTGTAATTTTTCTGGTCTCTTGTATGACTTCATAGATTGCCCTCCTTAGAGGGAAATTTCTGCCTCTGCCTTTTCCTCTGCCTTTTCTGGGTGTCTAGTTGTAAACAGCTTGGGTAGGATTTTAGTCAAGTTCAGTCAGTCGAGGTAGAATTTTCCACCACCCATTGATGAGAAAATGTTAAACGTATCAAGAAAAGAAATGTCAAGTTGCACCCCTCCCTGCTGTGGAACAGCAGTCCCGCTGCTGGCGAAATGAAAGTGTACTTCGGTGAGTTCTCAAAACGAATTCTGTAGATTGGGGCGGACGCCCAGGCCTGATCACCAGCCTGCCTATCGCGCCGCTAACCACATTCTCCCCACTGCTCGGGCCAGTTCAAAACGGCAAGAGTCCACCACCAAATTGCTTTTTACTTTCCAGAGGCATTGGCATTCTGTACTTTTGACTTAAAAGGGAGCAGAGAGCGGGTCGCTGTGAAACTGCCTGTGTGTCTTCTGGGTTGGAGGATTTTATGGCAAACTTTGGCCTCATTTAGCTTGGAAAGACACAGGAAACTAAAGACCTCAAGAGAGGGATTTTCTTTTTATTCCTTCAACTTTATGCCTTGGTAGACGTCAATGCCATGTAAAAAAAATCAGGGATTTTAAGCGACAGGCACATTTTGGTCAGGCAAGGACCTCTAAACGTTATATTAAATGTGGTTGATAATATTCACACATGAAACAGCAGTATGGGGCTCCCTACTGGCTCCTTGGGTCTGCAAACATAATCTTAATTAGCCAAAATTGCCTGTTGAACTCTCCCTCCATTACAGACACACGAAGCAGTATGGACAAACCCCAAATGCCCTTCGGTTTCTCTCTGACGCTGGCAGGGGCAGGCTCAGGCCCCCTCCAGACCCAGAGGCTAGGCTGGAGGGCAGAAAAGGCAGGGCAGCTCCTTCCAGGCCTCCTGCTACCACACAAACAAAAAGGGCTGTAAGTGTTTCTCTCCGAGAGCAAAATGAGCCAGACAAAAATACAACATCTACAAAGACACGAGGATGTTCCAGAAAGGTTTGAAACAATGAACTGCCTGCAATGGGGTGCTTTTCTTTCTTCCTGCAGAGATGTCTGGGCAGCACTGAAAAAATTCTACCTATCCTGTAGGGAACCCGGGATGCAGACCTAGGTAGGAAAAACGGCCGGCTGCAGATGCCCAGGTAAGCTGAAATCTCCTACCACAGGGGCAGGGCCCGGGGAGGTCTCTGTACACGGTTCTGGTACACAGTTCTGGGGGAATTGTGTTTGCCTCTAAGCCGGAATAACTGGCAAACCGACCGTTCTGGGAGGAGAGAGAGAAAAGGAGGAAAGAAACCTTCAGTGGTTTGGGGGAGGGGGCCCGCTGCTTGCCGCTTGCTTACCTTCCCGACTTGGTAATGACCATCTCCGTGCCCCGCTTGTGGAACTGATCCCAAAGTTCTTTGGCCTCGAGGTGCACCTTGGGGTCATCCTCCACTTCTTCTTCCGGCTCCATGGTCTTCAGAGGCCTCAGATGTGTCTGCGGCCCCAGGGACGAGAAAGGGATGCCGGTCTCGGCCGCCCCCACCAATTGATCCATGATCGGCTTGGCCAGGGCGCCGGGTAGGGAGAGCGCCGCCGCGCCGTTGGGCGGTAGAGTCAGAGCGGGGAAAAAGGGCGGCTGGTGACCCAGCACCGCGCTCATGGCGAAGTCCGGCGCCCGGTGAGGTAGGAACGGATGGTAGGCCATGCTTGTCCCAGGAATGACCGGATCTCTCATGGAGAGGCTCATCCACTCCAGGAGGGGCGCTGGGCTCCAGCCGGGGACAAGTCCGCAGCTGCTGTTTTGTTTTGTTTTTGTTTTTTAACAGCAGCGCATAGTTTGGAGGGGGAAAAAAAAAGCGAAAGAAAAAAAAAAGGGGGATCACAACTAAAGCACCTCAAAGTGAGGGGAGGGGGAAGTGTCTTTTCGGGAGGGGAATGCCGCTTTTAAAGAGGGCAAGGCGAGAAATCAGGAGACATAGTCGCTCGGATGACTGTCCTTGTGTCTTGCGTTTTCAAAAAGCCGCTCCTGGAAGTCGGTTTACGAGGCGAGAGGACCGAGCAGGGTCTGGACTCGTGCCGGAGCCCTGCCGCTTGGCTCGAAATAGACACGCCAGCCCTCGGTCCCGGCAGTCCCTCCCCAGCCCCCAGTTCTTTGTTGCAAATGCGAACGGTTCTCCTAGGAGACTTTTTACCTTTTCTTCTCCTTCTTCTTCCCCCGCCCCCCTATCTCTCTGCCTCTCCCTCTGGCTCGCAGGAGGCGTCTGCAGTTGCGCTAGACCGGCTTGAACTGCGAGCGAGAGAGCGGAAAAAGTCTCCCTCCTTAAAAAAAAAAAAACAACAACAACAACTCTGATTGAAGCCCTCTTCTACCAGCGCTATCAAAACTTGAACTGCAAACGGGCTTCCGTTCGCCCTCCTCCTCCTTCCTCTGCTCCGAGCCTGGTGTCTGGGTTTCAATCCGAATCTTGGTGTGCTCTTCTCCCGCGCCTCTCTTCCTTGTCCTAAAACGTGAGCGAATTCGCTTCCTAAATCTGCGTCCAGACGCGCAGGGCAGGGAGGATTTAGGGGGGAGGAGGGGAATGAAAAGAAGGGAGAGAGAGAGAGAGAGAGAGAGGGAGAGAGACAGACAGAGAGAGAGAGAGAGAGCGCGCGAGGAGAGGGAGGGAGCGAGAGAAAGCCAGAGAGAGCTCCTCGCCACCCTCCTCCGCCTCTAGAATTCCCCGGGCGTCTGCTCGGCGGTCTAGAAGGTCGGGCTCTGCTGTGGGCTGCGGAGAGCCGGAGGCCTCTTGATTGGCTCTTTGACGCTTTCGGACCAATTGTGTTGCTGCATAGGCGTGGTTTTCACAGGTCGAGTGCTGGGGGATAGAGCCGAGTTATAAAAAGAAGGTGTCGGAAACTGTAACGTCGCAGCGCCGCATCGGTACTACTGCCTGTCCTGTGAATATGTCAACATGATCAGAGGGAGGGCGGGGAGCCACTGGGGAGCGCGCGCACCGAGTCGCCTCTAGGTGGCTTATCGAGAGATCGCCGCAGCCTCAGAGCTCGCTCGCTCTGGCTCAGCCCACGTCTGAAATGCCTCAGTCATCCAGCCCGGGATCGAGGGAGGAGGCCGGGCATGGAGCACGGGGGAGGGAGGCGGGAGCGAGCGAGCCGGGCCAGGAAGGCGGAGAGAGCACCCGGCGCCGGGCAGGGGCGCTCGCCTCTCGCGCGCTCGGTTCGCCTCTGGCCGCCGCGGCCGTTTCTCTCTCCCGCTCACTCTCTTAGCCCGGCCCCGGGCGAGCCGAGCGGACGGCCCAGCCTCCCGCGAGCTGCCCTCCGGCCGCCGGGCGCAACAAAAGCCGATCGCCGCGGAGAGGCGAGCGCCGCCGAGTCTCCAGGCTTGCGCGCTCTTCCAGCCCCACGTGGAGCCAAGCTCCTCCCGGCCGCCACTAAAGGGCTCCCGAGCTCGGGTGTCTCTCGGTGCCGGTCTCCCCGGCAGCAGGGCTCAAGGGCTCCCGAGCACACGGATGCGGGCAGATCTCAGCCCACGCTGGTGGGGGCTCCCGCTCCACCATGCCCCACCCGAAACTATGCGCGGAGACCCAAATACTCCTAGCACATCTGTACGCGAATATGCGCCGGCCCACTGGGACCCAGCCACCCGCGAAAACCACGTACACGCAAACACTTAGTCTGCGCGGCGCCCAGGTCTGCGCTCAACTGACTCCGGGAGGCGGACTCGGGCTTTTCTGAAATACATTTACCAGCCCTTTTAGATCTCGTCTTCCATTTGGAATTGGGCTCCCGATTTTCCACCTGAATGTGTGTGTGAGTGCAGAGGGGAGAGGGGAGATCTAAACAAAGTGAGCGCAGCGAGGGACTAGGTTCTGGGCCTGTCCCCGTCCAGCCGCCTCCCTCCCTTCGGCGGCCGGCTCGGTGAGGAGCTGGTAGGGGGAGGTGCGCCAGCCCTGTATCTTCTCCAGGCATCGCACTTATCTCTCCGTGCCTCAGTTCTTTCTCCACCCGGGGACTTATCTCGGCAGAAGTCGGGGGGTGAATTTGTAAAACAAATCGTGAAACGCCCCCATCCCAGAGGCAAGGTGACCGGCTCCAATTCAGGTAGGGTGGGGGGGCCTAGGCAAGGGTGAAGGGGAGGGAGGTAACCGGATCTTAGCTATCAGACCTGTCGCCGAATTGGTAACTGTTACCGCAGGTCTCTGTCCGGGTCAGAGGATTCCCCAGACCCACATTTCCCATTTCTGGGGGCCAATGAGTTAGGCCGTCCCTGCTTGGATGGAGGGAAATCTTGGGGACAATATTCTTTTACCCTTCGTGAGTTGGGAGCTTCCTCCAGTGGAACGAAGGAACGGCTGATGGCGCGGCCTAGGGGGTTAAGAAACCCCAGGCTTGGGATGTGTGTGTGTGTGTGTCTGTGTGTGGACAGCCAGTACCGTCCTCTCTTACATTTTGCCTCGTGTACCCCCTAAGCCCCCAGCTCCCAGACTCCGAAGTGAGAGCAAGTGGGGGGTGAAAATGCAGTTCCATTGTGGGCCAACCGCGCCGAGATAGGGGCGGAACTTTTGAGGCGACAAGATTTTCCAGCCTCGCATTTTTGACGCACATGGTTAAGAGCGCTTGGCGCCAGCGCTAAGAATTCCCTGAAGTCACCAGAGAGAATAGAGTGGTTCTGCGAACTCCGTCTGGCTCGCCACCTCGCCCCTTTCTTTCCCTTTCGGTCTTTTACTGGCGTCCTCACGGCCTCTCTCTGCCGTGGTGGAGCAAGAGGCGGCGGGGGCCAGGGTGTCGGCTCACAACGCCCCCCTCCCGCGTCCCTGGCGGCCCGATCCCGAAGGGTGCGAGAAGCCAGGCCTTCCCCCTTCTTACACCGACCACGGAGGTCACCACTGGGTTTCAAGAGTCTCTGGAGGCTGAAACCCGCCCCTCCCCCACACTGCTGGCCGCCGGAGCCCGGGGCCTCACTGCTGCGCTTTCAGGAGCGGCCCCAAACCCCCGGTCTGGTTTTGCCTGCACTCGCCGGCCAATCTCTGCCCCGACGCTCCGACTAGAAGGAAAGTAATTCTGCAACCACGAGATGACTGACCCACCCCCCAACTCGGTGCCCCAAGCGTCCAGATGCCCAGAAGAGAGACATTTTACTCGGTCCTCCGCATTCTGGCCTCCCTTCGGTTTGGACGTGGGAGGGGAGCTTGCTGATTTCACTTGTAAATAGCTCGACTTGCCTTTGGCCTCAACTGCGGAGGTGGACCTAGCCTCGATTTCTGCCCCTCACACGGCCCCCTCCCTCACGTGCCTATTTTTGCCCGTAGCTCTAACTTAACCCTGGGGTCATCCCAGTTGCCACTCCTGACCCCCACTCCCACTCCAGCGCGCAAGGGAGGAGGGGGGAGAGGAAAGTTTGCGGGGTTCTGAATCGAAAATGTCGACATCTTGCTAATGGTCTGCAAACTTCCGCCAATTATGACTGACCTCCCAGACTCGGCCCCAGGAGGCTCGTATTTTGCAGGGAGGCCGCAGTAACTTGGGATCAAAAGCTGGAAGGTGCGAACTCCTCTTTGTCTCTGCGGGGCCGCCGCGCCCCCCTCCCGGTGGGTGATAAACCCACTCTGGCGCCGGCCGTGCGCTGGGTGATTAATTTGCGAACAAACAAAAGCGGCCTGGTGGCCACCGCATTCGGGTTAAACATTGGCTAGCGCGTTCCGAAGACTTGTGCCAGGCCTGGCGGCCGGGAGAACTCGCAGGCCAGCGCGCCCTGGGCCCGGGCTTTTAGGCTCTAGCCGCGGGCTCTACACGGTCTTTTTTTTTTTTCTCCATGCAGACCTCCTCGATCTTGTCTTTCTCCCCGCCTCACGTTCAACAAAAGGCAGACGGGAAACACGGAAGGAGCCTGGCCCTGGGCAGAGCCTGAGAAACGGTGCTTTAAAAGAGCGGGAGAAGGGGGCCAAATTTTGAATCCGAGAGGACGCGCGGAACTTCTGGTGTCCCCCCAATATTCCTCCATCTTTTGCAAAGAGTATTCACATAATTGTAGGCCTGAATTTTTTTTAATTAAAAAAAACCCCAACACACACCTCTCCAAATCTGTGATGTCTGCAGAGTTTAAAGTGAAGAAGTAGTGAGTGCGGATTTTAAAGTGGAGGGCCAGGAGGAGCCTCAGAATAAGTGGCGTATGTGCACACGCGCGCGCGCGCAACCCAATCACCTATCCTCAGACCAGGCCAAGGATGCGGCAGGCAGAGAATGCTAGTCTTGCCGAAGAATTCCCCGGGAAGCCTCTGCTGATCCCACTTATCCCTATGACACAGCCTGCCTCAAACTATAAAGGGGGCAAATCGACCCTTTTGTGACCGAATGGTGTTTATCTGAAGTTTACAAAGGGGGGGGGGTGGAAGGGGAAAGGATGGTGGGTAGGCGGGGTCGTTTACTTTGGCAAGTTTGCTGTAAATATTTTCTTCAGCATGTGTGAGGTCTGGCGAGGGACTATTACACGCTTATTCCCTCTTAAACTTTCACCCACCGTTTGCCGCGGAGCTTTTTTTCGGTCCGAGGTGTCCCTAAACGGGGAACTCTGTTGACATAAGGACATCCAGGGGTTTCTCCAGGGTTCTCAGGCTTAATTAAGAAGTTTACTACGGGAGTCGGTCAAGACGTAAACTTCTTCTGGGGAGGGGCTTTCTGGGTAGAGATGGTTCCCTGTTTCTGCCCAGTGCCCCCCGCTCATGGGATACCAGGCTTTTTTTTTTTTTTTTAAATATTGACAAGCGTTGAAACTGACTAGGTGCCCGCTACAGGACTCCCATCCTCCTTTGCGCTCAATTCCCCTAAGCCGGGACCTGATTTTCTTATCGCGGACCTCAGGGAGGCAGCTCCCTCGGGAGTGCCTAGGTTACTGCTCTTGTTTCCTCCCGCAAATCGCCGCTAGCACCCTCCTCCCCACATTAGCACTCCTGTGCTACCCCAAACCCTGACTCTCCCACACGCAGCTCTGAAGCCAAAGGAGGACTTCACAGACCTGGGAGGCTTGATCTTCCTCCTGGAGTTTCGCATCTTCCCTCGGCGCGCCCCGCCCGCCCCCCGCCCCCCGCCCCCAACTTGCTTTAAGAACCTAGTTCTTCTCTCGGGTCTGGAGGCTTCAGGATCAATCTCTTTGGTCAGTTTCCCCATCTTTCTTCCCTCCGGGGTAGGCACAATCCTCTTGGTTAGATCAGACAGGGCACCCATTTCTGTTTCTCTTCCTTTCTTTTTTTTTCTTTTGGAACCTAGTTCTTCTCTCGGGTCTGGAGGCTTCAGGATCAATCTCTTTGGTCAGTTTCCCCATCTTTCTTCCCTCCGGGGTAGGCACAATCCTCTTGGTTAGATCAGACAGGGCACCCATTTCTGTTTCTCTTCCTTTTTTTTTCTTTTGGCTCTCTTATCTCTCTATGTCTTTCAAGATTCTGTGACTGCAGATCTGTGGTCTTTCCTGTGTTTTCTTTTACTTTCTCTTCCCTCCCTGGCATCTATCCTGTTCTTGGCTTCTATATGTCTTCTCAGTCTACCTCCCAGCCTTTACTTCTCTTATTCTTTCTGTTTTTGATTTACTCTTTTCTATTCTTTCTTCTTCTCCCTTTCTATTTTCTCTGGCTTTCTTGGTCCTCTCTGAATTCTCTCCTGCCTTTCTGTATTTCTGGGTTGCCTCTGTATTTCCCCCCTCTCTCCCTCCCTCCTCTTTTCCAGGAACCATGACAGGCTGAAGATACCTCTTCCTGGGATTCAAGTAAACACCTTCCCCTCACACCCCTGGCTGGGGAGATAATGTGTCCTAAGAGATAGAAGAGCACTGGGCCCATTTGTGTTGGTTGGAAGTATCACTTTCTGCTTTTGGTATCCCCAAAGTCACCCTTTTCCCCAGAGCTGGCTCTCACCCGTGTTCCAATGCTCTGATCTCCCGTCCTCTCTCTCTCTTTCTCTCTCCCCCTCCTTTCCAAGGCAGGAGCCCAGGGTGAAGGGCAGCATGTTGGGTTCTAAACCCCAGCTTCTAGCCTCTGTCTCGCCCCAGCAGCACAGGGCTTTCCTGTAAGGCACATTTCCCTGTCCTCTGACAGCCCTCTAAATTATTGATTAGGGCGATTCAGTACAAGAGTCTGAAGTGTGTGTGTGTGTGTGTGTGTGTGTGTGTGTGTGTGAGAGAGAGAGAGAGAGAGGGAGAAGATTGTCAAAGTTGTCTAGCTTGGGGAAGCAGTATTTTTAGTACACAGGCTCACTTTGGCGCCAGTTGGTTTATGCTGTTTCTAGAGCATCATTCGTTATACACTTAATCCATGCTTATCATACCTCCCTTTAATGTAAATATGTTTTTGGCAGAGGCAAAATGAAAAGATTTCACCCTCTGCATTATTCTTATTAGCACCCACCTTTCATCAAAGCTGATCACTCTGCAAAATGGCAAATTTGTAAACGGCTAGTGATTTAGAGAAGTTGGAAGGGAAACAAGGAGGGAAGGATGAAGGAAGTGTGTGTGTGTCTGCGGAGCACGCCTCTCATACATCTGTGAAGGTTTTTTTCCCCTCTCTTTCTCTGTCAGGAAAAGGAACTAATTGTGTGTTCCTAATTTCAAACCAATCTACATCTTCAATGCTCTCTTTGTGTGTTTTACCCAATTACTTTAAAAAAAAAAACCCAAGATAATGCAATGGACATTTCTTAGTCCAGCAGAAATGAATTCACTAGGAAGAGGCCGGGGATTTTTCCTCTCATCTTATCTGACCCAGAATCTGCAAGAAGCAGAGGCAGAGCTGACTTTGGCCTCAGGCACCAGGCACCGTTGACCACCCAAAATCTTTCTTCCTTCAATGTCCTCGTTCCAGATTTTCAGTAGAGACAGGTAAGGGTATAAATGGCTCTTCAGCGATGTGTCCCAAGAATGTGGCCTGGGGGTGTGGTGGAGATCTCGGGGACAGAATACTTTTAAAAGGGTGAAGGGAAATATATTCTCCAGTCCCCAACTGCAGATTGAGGGTGTCAACTGTACAGGAGCCCTTAATTCTGTGACTTCCTTCTTTTGCTTCTATCCATTATTTCTGGTGTTGTTGTTAGGTGCCAGGGGCACCGGGGCAGTGGGGTCTTGCCCTGTAAGAGCCGACGGGACGGAGGGAACAGGGTGATCTGTAAGTGAGAGGCCATGGCAAATCAGATGACCGCTACTGTCAGGGAGGTTGACAGGCAAAGAAAGATCAGCTCCTCCAAATCTGCTGAACTAACTGTCCCCCGGTAGCCACAGACACGTTTTCTCAATTTGAGCACAATATCCATTACTGTTTCCCCTACTGGGTTTCAATTAAAAAGGGTGAGAGCAGAGAGGGAAGGCAGGAGATAAATGAAAGGGACCAGTGAGCACCGAAGTTTTGTGTGTGTGTGTGTGTGTGTGTGTGTTTCCTCTCTTCCTCCCATTTCTTTCTTGTAGCCTCACCACTGCTCCTTGCCAGCCAGACAATCTGCCTGTCTTCCCAAAGTTAATGTTTTCATGTCTCCCACATCCATAAGGGTGAAGACATAGGAAAGGAGGTAACACTGACGGAGATTCTTTCATATCCACTGAAGCCCCCAGGAGATATAGCTGTCTCTGGGGGAGCGATGGCTTTGGGGAGGAATTTGCCTTGCCTGTGTGGTCAGGGGGTTTTGGGGGATTGGAGGGGTGTGGGCATTTGGTGTTCCAGGTTTTACTGTCATATTGGAAACTGATCAAATTCCTCCTCCCTTGTACAATCTTACGGACAATATACCCTTTTGAGGTTCTAAGACACGGGGTGTTTGGAAGGTGATTTCACCTGCTCCCCTGGCAGGCTTGGCAGATAGAGGGCTTACACACCTGCTTCCAAGGCCAGGATTTGGGTTGCGGATGCAGGATCCTGACCCCAGGCCTAGCCTGTCTGTCGCCGAATGGCTGCCAGCTCTCCCGCCAGACACACCTCTCACAATTGGGAATCAGGCACCAGCTCCTTTACTCACTCTGCGTTCTGTGATCACTGAGCCTCTACCACGGCCACTCAGAGAACTGCGCAGGGGTCGCTGCACCTCGGTGTGTTAATTACCTGGCAACCTGGGGCGCCTCTTCCTCTGTGTCAGTAAAAGAAATAAGAGTCCTCAACAATGTGACTTCATTTTAAGTCGGAGATGCCTTGCTCCTGACCCAATCATCCTTGTCTCCAAATAATACATAAATCCTGTTCCGAGTCTTGTGGGATATCCAGGGAGTGACTGGTACAAGCCAGAGGGACAGTCCTCTGGCCCTCAACCGCAGCTGAAGGCTTGGGTGAAAGTTTTGGCCTTAGAGATCCCAGAAGCCTTTAAAAAAGTCTCCAGCTTGGGCTTGGAATACAGGAGGGCTAGAGAAGTTTCCTTTCTTTTTAAATTTGTATTTATGTTTTAGAGGAAGAAGAGAGAGGGAGGCAGAGACACACACTGACATAGAAAGAGGGAATGTTTGGAATTGTGAGAGAGCCTTTCCTGAGAGTTGCTTTTGCTGGCGCCCAGGCCTCAGTTCATTTCATCTCCAAGCCAAATACTAAAAATCCTTCTGGTGGGCGGGCGAGAGGGCAGAGAGGAGCGGCCTTACGGATCTAGCAACCAACCTGCCCCCTGCGTTCCCTCCTAATGCCCTTTCCTCCTTTCACTTGGGAAAGGAAAACTTAAGGCCCCGGAAAGGAGTGGGAGACAGCGACAGCCCAGTGCTCCTAGTAAGGTCCTTTTGGCGAAGGTTTCCGCCCGGGGCGGGGAGCGGGGTCGGGGGGCGGCTTCACCTACCGCTGCCCCCTTCCCGCCCCCCTCCCCCGGTTCCCAATACGGAAGCTGGACGTGCCTCGGTGCGGCTCCAGGCCTGGCCCAGCGCGGAACCAGAGAAGACGCTCGCGGCCTCGGATTACACCCGCACCCGGGTGTGGAGGGGACCGGTGCTCGGATCGGGGACCCCCCACCCCCACCCCAACGTCCGCACTGGCCCGCTGGGAAGCAAAGGGGTCTCGGACAGGCTGGCCTGCCCCGGTTCTCGGTCGCGACAAGGTCCCTCCAGGCCTGGGAACCCGCGACCGCGGGCACTGGCTCCCTGCGCGGGTTACCTGCCTTCCCTCTGCGGCTGCCGGGGCGGGGCGAGGCGGGCTTCCCGGGTGGGAGAGCGGTCGGCCCTGCCCGCGGAACTCAACGTCTTTTCCCTAAAACTGGGATCACGGGGATTGAGTTAGGAGCTCCTGACCTCCCCCGGACGTCCGATGTGTCTTTCTGCAGCCCTGATTCCTAACTCCCGCCCCACTCCGGTGGCAAAGGACTAATGGGGCGGGGGCTGGTGGGGGGAGTGGGGGGGATAGTAAAGACCTTGGGGAGGGGGGGTACCCAACAGAAAAGAATCATGTAGCACCCTCTGTCTCTCAAAGTGGTGGAAAAACAATTGCAAGGGATTGCAATTGCAATTCTCCGAGGGAACCAGGCTGAGCCCCGGGAGGTTTTCTGCGTGCAGAGAGAGGGTGGGGTGGAGGAAGCCATCTCCTCTCCCACCGCGGGGGTGTGTTTTTACATGTTTTCTTAGCAGCAAGTTCTATGAACAGGTCAGCCCTACGCTGCCAGCCTGGGGAGTCTGAGGCTATTTCTGGCTTCCAGTGTAGACGCCTCTCTTTCCCCACTCGGCCCCGGTGCAAGTCAAACACTCAGGAGACGGGGGTGAGGGTGTGGGCGGGGGGGAGAGCGCCACCTCCCACTTCTGACTTGGAGGGTATATTTGCTTTTGAAATAGCTTCTCTTGTCTTTAGACGGTAAAATATGAGTTCCCCACAAGTCTGAGTCTGGTCTTCTGGTACCTCAAGCAGGGTTTGGGTTGGCGGGGGAAGGGGGCTGCTATAATGACCTCTGAGCTGAGTGGGCGTGGGGCGGGGGATTCTGTCTTTGCAGCTCGGCGCTGCTGGGGTACCCGGGCTCATTATTAAACCCAGACGCTCCGTCCAGGAGTTGGGGCCATGCGGAAAAGATTTACAATTAAGCCAATTGGGGCCGAATACAACCGTCCAAAGTTTGCAGGTGTAAATAATGCCTTGCTTTTTTTTTTTTTTCCATTCCAAGAGGCTTCTTTTCAATCCCCCCTTCTACCCCACCCACTCATCCACGGCTGGACCCTAATTCTTTTGGGGTGTTGAGGGGAGGACGGTGCAGCAGAGTTAGGATTTTCCTATTAGACAAGTAAATATATGATGCTGCACTCACTTTTATGTCCCTGTACTAATGCCGTGGATAACCAGGACAGGCTCCTCTATTTCATTCCTCCGTCGAGAACTGAGAAGTATTGGAGTCAATGAAAGGCCTTTTGAGTGGGGGTTATGAATTCTTTTTTTTAAGGGAATGGGACAGATTTCTATCTAACAGGGATATTGGAGTTGAATTAGTATAAAATTTTTTAGTTGTAGAGATTGGGTGAGAGAGGGATAAGAAAAAAAAAAGTAAATTCCCTTTAGTTGGGGTATCAGAACATTGCCCCCAGCTGAATCTGGCGAAGAGGTGGGCTTTCAGAGAGTAGAGCCAGATGCTTTTTGAGCTTCAGTTTAGATCTTCCTAATGTTTGGAGAGCTAGCTGAGCGGTTTATGGGCCCAACTTCAAGGCTATACTTCACTGCGTTATTTAAACATAATAGAACATGCATGTGTGTTTCTAAGACGTTCTATGTGGGTACAAGTTTGTATATATGGACTTCCAAGTAGCCCCAAATATGAAATTAAATCTCAGATTTAAAAATGCATTGTAATCACACCTCACAGGGCTGACTCCCATTTGATCAATATAGACAGAGTGAAATTTGTTTTGCCGCACCGCAGTTACTCCTTTTCTCTCGGAGCAATAAAGTCTGTCTGTTACAAATTAGCAGGGAATTGGAGAATACGCCCCCACCCCACCCCAAGTGTTGTTCGCTGTTTTTAGTCTTGCGCTAACCCGCTCAATAATATATGTAATATGTGTGTACACAGGCACTTTTCCAAAAAATTAGCGATAACATTCCGGGTGTATCAAGAGGGGTGTTTTTCACCCTCTGCGTGTAGGGCTCTGTCCGCGGCTGAGTTGCCACTCTGGAGACCCATCACCGGGGGATTGGCACCCACGGGGATCACGGGGGAGGAGGCTTTCCAGCCCGGGTTGCATGCAAGGGCAGGGAATCAAGGCGCCTGACTCCAGCCAGTATAAGGTCATGGGTGTAGAATTAGGAAGGCAGGATTTAACATGTCCGCAACAAAAAGAGACAAAGCGTCAACCCAGCCTGGGATGAAACCCCCGAGCCACCACAGGAAAGTTTCTAAGCAGTGGAGCAAACACTATTTTCCCCACTTCTCTTTCTTTTACTTTTCCCCCTTCTTTTAAAAACTTCCCTGTCCAGTGCATATGTTGGGCATAAATAAAAGGGGGTGGGAGGGGATTGAACGCTGGGTGAACCCGAATCAGCCTTAAGCAATGCGGGGAGTACTTGGGGAGGGTAGGAGATAGATGTGCCCTAATTTGGAGGTGGGGGGCGGCTGGAGGAAGGGACCGTTTCCCGCTCGGAAACCTCCGTACCTCGTTTCGGGAGGGACTCGCCAGGAACCTCTGCCCAGGGTGCCCTTGCCGTCTCGCCCGCTGGATGGCGCTGGGGGGAGACGAGGCTGGCGGACAGTCGTCCTCCTGTACCCCGCAAGGCCTGAGCGAATCTCCGCCGACGCGCGGGATTGGGACCTCGGTTTTGAGCGATCACAGTGGCAGTCCCGATACACCAGGAGACCGGAGCTGTTCCTGGAGGCTGGAGCGGGAGAGGGTCACCCAGAGCCCCGCCAGATCTGGAAGCTGGACCAAGAGAGGCTGGGCAAGAACGGGGATGTGGGGAAAGATGGTTCTCAGGGCAAACTAGTGCCTTGTTTCTTAGGTGTCACCTGCACTAGCTCCTGTTTACTGGGAAAGGTGTGTGTGTGTGTGTGTGCGCGCGCGCGCGCGCGCGCTCGCATTTGGGGGGAGTGGTCTGGAAAGGAGGACAGCCAGATAGGTAATGGAGATGCAGAAAGCGTACACGGTTTGCAGAACCTCACCGTCCAATGTCCCTTTTTGCAAAGGCCAATCTAGTGGTCCCCGGCCCAGGTATGCTCCGTCTAATCTGAGCGGCTGGCCTTACCAGCCAGAACTGTATCTGGAATTGGGAATCTCAGGGCTAGGATGAACTCTGATCTCTGGCTCCTTGGGGACTTGGGGCACTGCACGTTGCCAGAGTCCTCATTTGGGAGTGTCTCTCTGAAGGCACTTCAGACCTCAGGCTGGCTGTTGCACAGCCAAAGGAGGAGCTTTGGGATACAATTCGGGGAAGAATAAATTCATGCCACACTTACTGAGGGCTTTCTGTGTGCCAGGCACTGCGTTAGACACTGCAATCGTGTCAAGTTTCTTACAGAGCTAGAAAGGAAAAAAAAAATCAGCCTTAACCAAAGAAGTTAATCGGCTACATGGCCTGGGTAGGAGAGTCTAGTATTAGTTGTCCACCTTGTAAGCTCCTGGAGGGATGGGACTCATCACATCTCCAGCTCTGATCACAGTGCTTGGTACTTGGTAGGTGCTCAGTAAATAATCTTTTGATATAGGAATGAAAGTCAGTGAAGAAAGGGAAAGAAGGCATCGAACTAAAGGGGATTCTCTGTGCATATGAAAAACAAGTGACCACTTCCAAAGGGTACTTTTTTAAAAACGGCATTAAATTTGTTAGCTGCTCCCCCAGACAGATTCCGACATGAGACAGTGAAACTTTGGTAGCGGGAAGAGAAATTTGGTGTAGTGGACAGAAACATCCACTTGGTCATTCCACAAAATACTGACCGAGAGGCTTATTTGCCCCTGTACTCTGCTGAACACCGGAGACACGTGGGTGAAGAGGTGGGTCCTTGCCAGCTTGATGCTTATGGTCCTGAGCTTTGTTCACTGCAGTTTAAAAAAAAAGAGAGAGAATTCCCATTTTAAAGATGAGGAAAGTCAAGGCCCAGGAAAGGTGGTGTGGGAGAGGGCTTAAGCTCAAGGTCTTAGGGCAGGAAGGCTGAACTAAAGCCAGTCCCCAGCTCTCCTGCGCTCTGGGGAGAGGGAAGGCTGGGTGAATTTTCGCTCCGGGGAAGAGGCAGAGTCTGGGAGCCCTGGAAATCCTGGTGGCAGCTACTGACCTGGCTGGGCGTGGTCATCCTGGGACGGCTTAGGGGGAGCAGATAGTTTATACCCACTGAGGTTGCAAAGGCCATCCCCAGATCTGCTCGTACCAGCTCCGACCTTGCCTTGGGGCTGTGATGAGGGATCTAACCTCTAGACTCTCCGATCCGTTTTGTTTGTTTTTTTTTTCCTTTCAGCAGGTACACCTAGCCTAGGACTGAGCTGCGCTGCTGCTCTTTACAGACCAGAAATTGTGGGACAGAGAGCTAGGGAGTCTCCTCCAAGCTCGCATTGCTAAAAAGTGACAGCAAAGAAGATTCTACAACCCCTCCCCCACCAGGGTTTTATGTTTCTGTGCAGACCCCTCCCCTCAGTACCCCAATGCCCGGCGCAGTCTGGCACGTGCGACGTGTGCATCAAATGTTGTTTGATTGAATAAACTTAATTCTTGTTTGGTTTCTTTGTTTTAAAAATAGAACAAACTAAACAATGAATCCGTGATCGAATAAAGGGCAGTGGGGTGAGAAGCTCATTCCCCCGACTCGCTGCGAGGGGGTGGGACAGCCTTGAGTCACCCATGCGCCCTCGCACAGCGGCAAGCCCACTTCCCACCAGCTTTACAAAGACGGCTGTGATTTCCTTCCGTCTATATTTTTGTCCTAGACTTCGTTGGGTTGATCGATGGAGGAGACAAGCTGACCCACGGCGAGGTCAATACAATCGATTCGACGATTTCGACGACCGCTCGGAAACCGCCCTCGTTGCTGCGCGCTGGGTTCCACCCAAAAGGTTTCGGGATTTAGGGTTTCCCGCTCCCCCGCTTAAGTTACCGAACTGGAGCGAGGATGGGGGTAGGTGGACGGGAAGAAGCCTCAAGCCTCACACGAGGGAGCCTCTGGGAACACTAGGTCGGGAGAGTGCTGCTCTCCACTCCCAGCCGGCCCGCCAAGCGCTCTCGAAGCTCTGGTAAATTTCGTTCTGGAGCTTCTCGGCCTTGGAATCAGACACCCGCATCCTTTTGCAGCCGGTCCGCTCTCCTTAGCCCTTTGTCCCTCATCTGCGAAATGGGTTTGTTAAAAAAAATCCTATTTATTGGAGAGAAGATTTGTGAAATACCCACGAGGAAGATAATGTTCTAAGAGCGTTCCCACACATCAGCCCACCAAATACAACAATCCGAGGAGGCAGGCGCCTTATCAATGATGTCCATTTCCCAGATGAGGAAACTGAGTCATGCAGAGACATACAGACTTGCCCGAGCTCCTACAGCTAGTTAGTCCCTTGTGGAGCTGAGATGCAACCTGGGGATGGTCTAACTTCTTGTCTGGCTTTTAACGACAAGGTCGTAGGTGCACCGCGCGTACATACGGTAGGTACGAGGGGTGATCTGTTTCCTGTACTTCTTTGCCCTTTAGGGAGGAGACATTCCATTTAAACCTTTCCCAGGCAGATCTGCAGCTGCTTTGATCCTTTGGTCCCTTCCTTCTGGAAGCAAATGCAATGGGGGGTGGGAGGGGGGAGGGCGGTTTCCGAGTCTGACAAACCTTCTTAAACTGCGAAATCCAGAGCTTTCAAGACTTTTTTTTTTTTTTTGTACGAAGGAAGGAGGGGGACGTGTGTGTATGTAGAATCAATATGGTCCAGACAGCCCTTCACAAAGGGGCTCCAGGCGGGCGCCTCGGCCCCAAGGCCCCCGCCCCACCGCCCGCGGCGAATTAATTGGGCCCTGAAAGAAGGGGCGACGTAGCTTCCAGTTAATTAGTCAAGAAATGAATCAAGCCCCAGCGGCCTGGCAAAGACCCCTGGGGCGCGGGTTTTGTGCAAAAGCCAAATTGGTCGGTGGGGCGCTCCCCTTTGGGCCGGGTGGGGCGCGGCGGGGAACCCGGCTTGGGCGCCTGGGGCTGTCCTGCGCCCGGCGCCCAGCACCCCGCGCCCCGGAGCGGGCTCGCGCGCTCCCGCGCTCCCTCGGGCTCTAGCTTTCCGCGTCTCTCTCCCTTTTTCTGTCTCCCTCCTTCCGCTTCTCTCTTCCCTTTTCGGTCTTTGCCGTCGCTCCCTCTCCTGAACTTTGCTCGGAGTTTCCCACCCCTCTCCCAGCTTCGTCTCTCTCCAAGCTCTTCGTCTGGGACGTCTCCCTCCAAAGCCTCAACCTCTGCCTAGCAGATCTGGGGCTGGGTGGTCTGGGAAGGGCGCTCGGGATGCCAAGAAGCGCTGACTTGGGGAGACAGGGTGGAAATGAGCACGGGCTTTGGAGCCCTTGGCCTGCTGTGTATTCCTGGGTCCACGACTCTTCATCCTTGGGTCACCTAGGATCCGGGCTCCCGGCTGCGGTTAGGAGAACCCTCTGAGATAATGCACGGCTTTGAAAGGCTTCGGTAACCCGTGACCCGTGTCCCCAAGCGATGAGGACTTAGGACTGAGGCACGCCTGCAACACACAAGCAACTATTGAGCGCCTGCGGTGTGCCTGCCTTACTTTGTTCCTCCAGCACCTCCTCCAGTCACACTGCGGTAACCCAGGCAGCGAAGATCCCGGTGTTTCCGTCCAAAGCAGCTCTGCTGGAGGGAAGGGAGGGGAGACACCAATCGTAAACTCACTAATTTCAAGGGCTTCTTGTGCCACGTGCCCGTGCTCTTTTCTAAACTAGAGGGGTGGAACTGGGGGCTCAGAGAAGCGGAGTGATTTTCCTAGAGTCACACAGCAAAGGGGAGGCACGGCTAAGGGTTTCACCCTGAACCAGGCATTCGGTGCCTGGCCCCTTGATCCCGCCAAGAGCTCAGGGGGTCCTCAGAGGTCCTGCTGGCCTGGCACCGAATATTTATGTACAGGAAGAGGGTCGCCAGAATCGCCCTGCCTCCTCCAGCTTAGAGCTAAGGCCCGAATCTCTCTCGGACTCTGTACTTCTTTCCCTCTTTCTTGGTCTTTCGAGCTCAGTCTCCACTTTGGTCTCCCACCCACCAGTCTTTCTGTTTCTCCCCTCCTCCCCCTCGAATCCGGACTCGGAAGTTGAGGCCAGCATCTCTCCCACTTTCTTCCACTTGTCCAGGTAGCTGTTCACATCTCGAGGCTTGGAGCCGGGTTGACATCCAGCTGCCGCCAACCGTCAGGATCCGAGCTATAGAAGCAAAACTCGATCCGATTCCATGCTCTCCCTGCTCCGCCGACCGCCCGCCCAGCCCCTCCCCGAGCTGCATCCACGGGGTCTTAGGAGCGGACCCCAGTGGATGATTCGATGAATGCCCGCGTTCCAAACAGCAGTCCGGAACCGCGTTTTTTCTTTCTTCCTTTGCCCGCTTCACCGACTTTGGCTTCGCTCAAGGCCCCGAGGTGCTCGCGCCGCGCTTGGCATTCGCTTCCTGCCCCTCGCGGGAGGCCAGGGACTGTGGTTTCCGCTCGCCAAGTCCCTGCCAGGAGCGCACGCAAGAGCTTGGCGAGCTTGGCGCACGCGTTTGGCGCAAACTGCCTTGGGCCTCAGTTTCTCCGCCCCTTTCAGATCAGAGAAGCGACAGACGAAACAGTTGGGAGAGGAGGAATGGCCAACGGATTGGGTGGTGGCGGGACCGCGGTTCCCGTGTGCGGAGGGGAGTCAAGACTGGAACCACGGCCGCGCGCTCTCTCCCGCTCCCCCTCTCCGAGGACTGTTATCCACTTCCACGACCCCAGTCTCCCCCAGGCGCGACCTACAGACTGGTGGGACTCAGTTGGCCGCGTGCGTGTGCCCGGCTACCTGGAGGCGAGAACAATCCAGGTCCTAGCCAGCAGGTGCACGCTCCGGTGTGGGGAGGACTGGTTGCCAGGGGGCCTGCCCGCTCCACTGTAATTGCTGCTGGCCTTGGTACATTTGCGGCCTCAGACAAGGTGCGTTCCAGCGAAGTGTTGGCACACCTCCTACTGAGCTTTAAAAGGGGGCCTGTTAGAGCCTGGAGCTTTGGAGGAGTCCCTTAACTCTTCTGAGCTTCAGTTGCCTCCTCTGAAAACTGGGGATAATAGGTCCTGCCACAGAGGACCAAGGCAAGGAGTAAAAGAGATCACGTGTGTACAGCACTCAGTCTAACCCCTGGCACATAGTAGGTGCTCATTAAGCATTAGCTGTTTGGGCACCCTAATCTCTCTGTCCCTCTCTCTCTATATCATATAACGATCTATATATCTATATCTCTCTATCTATAACTATCTATATATAATAGATACAATCAGTATATACTTAGTATATATTATATATGTATTTACTAAAAGTATAGACTCAGTGTATATATACTTAGTACATCACATATATAGTAAAAATATATACTATATATATTTAGAGTATCCTTAAGAACATATTCTTTCTCTTAGAAGACTACCTAGCATATATTAAGCCCCCTCTCTATTAGCATTGCTCTCTTACCCAGTTCCGTTTCCAGCTCAGCCTGAAGCCCCATTCCCTGTCCTCCTCCGAAGTTGATCCTACAGGGAGAGCCTTCCTCAAGCCTCCCAATCCAGGCTTAGTGCCGCTGTGGGCTCCTTTCCCAAATCTCAGGATCTCAAAACCGCAAGTGATCCAAGAGAGACAGTGCTCCCTTCCTCCCCTTGCATTGGAGTTCAGGTCCCAGTAGGGCTTGGAGACCAGGTGTCCTGACTTGGGGTCCAATGCCTTTTCCACCACCCCCCCCCCATCTGCCCCAGGCCATTTCCATCTCCTGACCTGAGAAAAAAAGTTTGTCAGATCTATTGAGGGAATAGCACTTGTGGAAAATGAAGGAACGTGACCGGGTACCTGGAGCGTCCTTGGGCAGAGCCCCCAGGGCAAGGAGCTCTGTAAATGGGGAGGGGGCTGCCTGTGCCGGGGCCGGAAGGGATTTCAGGCTCCCGGGAGGGGTCCTGGGCGCCTCGTGGCTCTCAGCGCAGCTGTGTATGGCTGATGACCCCAGACTCTCAGGCCCAGACTGCAGCTGCCCAATTTGTAGTCAGTATCAGGAGTCCACCATCCCCTTCCTCAATCCTCGAGGACGCTGGGACCACCCCTTCAGAGCCTGAGAGCCCGTGGGGGAGGGGAGTGATGAGAAAGGAAAGTTGGAGAGATGGAGAAGGATGAGGACAGGGAGTGTGGAGAGAGTGAAAGCAAGAGAGAGAGGGGACACCTGGGGAGAAGGGAGGAAGGAGAAAACAGAGGGAGACAGACACCGAGAGATAGACAGAGACCCTTACCCACCTGGAGAGACTGGGAGAGGCAGAGAGATAAACTCAGGAGACAAAGAGAAAAGCAACTAGAAGCACAGAGAACGAACGACAGAGGAAAATGTGAGACAGAAGGAAAGAGCATGGAAAAGGAACGCCCCAAAGGAGAGGGAAGAGAGACGGTGGGGCAATGATAGCCCAGTGAGCTCTGGGGCAGCCCAGCCACACGCCCTGGCCCCCTCTCCCGACATATGCCTTAACTTGCTAGAAGATTATCTAGCACGGTATAAAATACCTCCATTAAATCATGACTGAGCTACTCCAACTGACCAATCCCTGAAGTAGCCTCCAGCCTTAAGGGAATATGGTTTTCACACCATATGAAGCGTCAGATACCAGCAATTTAGGAGATAAGTTATCATTCATTAGGGGTTTCCAGGGGCCCCCTCCAAGGCCTTTGGGGTAGGGGTGGAGGAATGCGTGGCTGAGGCTTCCGAGTCAGTGCGGAAAAAGACAATGCGTTTCTCTCTTTGCCATCGGCTGGGCATGGAGGCCTCTCTCCTCCCCGCAACACGTAGTCACTCAAACCCACAAGGAAGGTTTGGTTGGTAGGGTCCAGTTGGTCAAGAAGAGGAAACATTCCGCAAGAGTCCTCCAGATTCCCAGAGTGCACTGGGCGAGATGGAGAGGGGCTGTGCATGCAATTTCTTAGCTGCTCCCTCTGGAGGTGGATGGGGGGGTATGGGGAGCGTCCCCAGCTACTCCTGGGAAAGCAGATCTTTGTTTAACCAGGGGAAGGTGGTGAGAGATGAGGAGGGGGGTTAGATACTAGAGAGGAGCCTGGTTAAGGTGACGTTTCCCCCCTCCCTGAAGCATCACTCCAACTAGTTCAAATAAACCAGGGCTCATCTTCCCTCCGGCCCTGCTTCTTCCCTTACTGGCCTCCCAGTCTGCTGAGAAAGGTATTTTAAAAGGACATTTTCATGGTAGCAAATAAAAGGATTTCTTTTCCTTTTTCTTCCTCCTCCTCCTACTTCTTGGTCTTCTTGCAAGGCGTGTGTTTGCTTTGCTTTAACAAACAGCTGATAGAGTTTGCTTTAAAGGAGCACTAAAAAAAAAAAAATTGTACCCCCCCCCAAGGCAGGCCAAGCAGTAACTTTTCCTTTTTCTTCCTCCTCCTCCTACTTCTTGGTCTTCTTGCAAGGCGTGTGTTTGCTTTGCTTTAACAAACAGCTGATAGAGTTTGCTTTAAAGGAGCACTAAAAAAAAAAAAAATTGTACCCCCCCCCCAAGGCAGGCCAAGCATTAACCATGGGCATGCGTGCTCATGTGGATGTGTGTGTGTGTGTATGTTTGTGTGTTTAGGCCTCCTGCGTGGGCTTGTAGTTATAGAGGGGACCTGCTTCAGGTGCAGAAAGCTGGGAGGGGGAATGGGGAGGAATGCATGGACAGATTTACACCTGTCCTTACAGCTGCCATTGGCAACACTTACAGCCTCCAGAAATGACCCTTGGTGCCGACTTGTCTGGAAGCCATCAGGGTTAGTTTTGAAGCAGGAATCTTCAAGTGGACCAGAGGGCAATCTCTGCCCACCCCCTCCCACCCCCCTTCCCTGTTGCTGTTCTCAAGAGCTGCTCCCTCCCCACTACCCACCAACCCCCTCCCACCTTGTCTGTTTCGTCTATCAGACAAATGTCATCATTTGACTTTCTGATCCCTTTGGTGCTACCGCCTAATGAGGGCTGGGCAGGGTGCAGGGTTTGCAGCCGGTCCGTCACAGCCACCCTCCTCCCTCCCGCCCGCCGGGAGCTGGGTCTGGCCCCAGGAATCTGTGTGGGATTCCTAACTCTGCCCTCCAGCCAGTTTCTGCCCCCTGCCACCAGCCCCACCACAGCCTACTGGCCAGACAGTTGAGTGACTGATAATATCCAGATGCCTCTGGAATCTTTTGCTTCCAGTCCTCCTAGCGCTTGGCCAGGTCTGCAGAAGTGGGGGCAGCGGGCAGCAGGCATTCTGCCCCAACACTTGTTGCCACCTCTCAGAGGCCGATGAAAGGCCCACTCAGCTGGGTCCTTCAGGACGGGGGACCCTGGAGCCAGGGCACTCAGAAGGCATGTTTGCCACCCATGCTGGAAACTTTGAGTCTCCGACTTTCTCCCCTCAGCCCCACAGAGGTCTAGGAGGTTGAGGGGAGCAGATTGCAGGCCACGGGCTGCCAGAGGGGAAAGCCAGGCACTTTGCCTGAGAATTATCAGGCACTGGGCGAGTATCTGGCCTCCATTCCATTACTGGTAAAATTGGGAGTGGCTGGGGAGGGAGATCTTTTTATATACCTTGGTTTCACCTTCACAGTGATTTCCTTAACATATGTTTCAGTCATCTACTCACTTTTTTTTTTTTTTTTTTTGGCCGCACTGTGTGGCCTACGGGATCTTTGTTCCTTGATCAGGGATCGAACCTGTGTCCCCTGCGGTGGAAGCGTGGAGTCTTAACTCCTGGACCGCCAGGGAAGTCCACATCTACTCACTTTTTCAAAACACCTAACTTGTTGAAAATGAAATCTTTATCCGGATACCGTAAATCAAACTTGTGTCTCACTTCCCAGCAGTAGAAGGAACCCGGAAAATGGTGAGCGGTGGAAAGAAAGCAACATTACAAGGCTCTGAGCTGGAGGTTCGCTCTCGCTTTGCTGATGCTGCAGTGATTGTTAGTAGGGTGATCGAGACAGGTAGGTGGGCGCTCATCTGAGCCTGGACTTGGTCCGAAGGTCCAAAAAAGAATTGAAAGGGGAATGATTCTCTTCCTCGGGAATTTAGTTCCATATAAAGCTATGTTCAGCTGCCACCCTCGTACCCCTTTGGATGCTTTGGAGAGCACTGCTCAGTGTGCTTTCCTAGAGCTTTTTAATGCTACCGCAGCATCAAGCATCCTGTGCTCTGATTTGGGGTTTCTAGGTTCTGCTCTTCCCTGAGCCTCAGAGTCATGGCTCAAACTCTCCCTTTGTTCTCTCCATCAACAAGAACTGGCTTCACCACCTTTTTGGGCCACAGAGCCCTTGGGCAATCTCGTGAAGCCTGTGGATACCGCCTTGGAATTCTTTTTACAAGACATAGGATTACAATTTTAAATAAAAGCAATGTTAAAAATATAATAGTAACGTAGTTACTAAATAAATATATATAGTAGCATATACGTTCCTTACAAACGCATTAAATCACACAATCTAGCCACGGCTCTGATATTGTACCTTTGAAGTCGGGATGAGCAAAACAACATTTGGGGATCTCAGTTACACCTGTAACGCGATTATGAAAATACCTGTGATTCTTTTGGTGACCGAGTCATAGCCAGCGCGAGTCTTCCTGTGGGTGGTCACCTATATTCTTAATGGAAGAAAATACTGATTTCACTACAAGTCATCCAAGTTCACAGATGCCTGAATTCTATCTGGGGACACCCCTGTAAGAGTTCATTGGAGGACAGCAGGGTAAGAACCCCTGAAGTGTAGACGGAATGAATTGGGCTCTTGGTCTCTGAGGAAGGTTCTCCTGGGAAAGAGCCATAGCTTTGAAAGCCAGCACGGTCTCCAGATCCCACGAGCTCAGGCAGAAAGGAAAAACATTATCAACAACATCTCAAGGAATATTTCTCAATAGGTCCAGAGGGGAGCGAGGTCTGGCTTGGGAAGGTTTGGCTCAGAGAAGGGAATTTTCTCCCCAATGTGTTGTGTTCAGCAATGCCTCCATCCTAACACACCCACGCTCCACCTCTGGGGTGATGTTCTAGGCAGCTCTGCCCCCCCAAAACCTCAGCTTTCCCCCCTAGACAAAAGATCGCTGCCCCTTCCTCTCCACCAACACCGTAACTCCTGCACAGCTCTTTTGCCCCAAAGGGTCTGTGGACAAGTCCGACCTTAGCATTGGGTAACCCCTTCGTAAGCATGAAGACACTAAGCTGATGCATTTGCTGCCTTTAAACAAAGCACTTAGTCAAACCTCTGTGATCAGGGAAGTTGTAAATGGCCCCAGGACAGTAGCTGTCACCGTCCTCGGTGAAATACAGTGCAAAGAACTCTGAGCTACTGGGACAGGCACTTGGAGGCTTACTTAGGGGATAACCAGAAACAAGAAAGCTGGAAACCGTCAGAGCGCTCTCAGGTAAATGGAGTGTAGCTTAACGTTGAATAAGGTAACCTCAGCAGAATCTGGGGTCCCAGTAAAAGGAGAACAAAAGTATTTATGGACCAGCTACTCTGTGCAAAACCTGTACCCTGTTCTTGACTTGCAGTGGACCTTATCTAAAGGTCCCATTACAGGCTCTAATATCCATTCACTCAACTCATTCATTCCTTAGCAAATGTTTACCAAGGGCCCATATGCGTCTCGGTCTAAGGATATAGCAGCGAGCCTAGCACATAAAAATAATTGTCCCCAAGGACCTTCTAATGTGGGAGGGAATAATGAGAAACCAAATAAAGAGGAAAAATAAATGTTTAGTGGTGATGAGTCATATGGAAAAAAATAAATCAGAAAAGGGAGTTGTGAATGGCAGATGGGGGGGGCTTCATTTTAAATTTATTTTTTATTATTTTATTTTATTTTTATTTACTTTTTTGGCCACACTGCACATGCAGCATGCGGGATCTTAATTCCCCTACCAGGGATTGAACCCGTTCCCCCTGCAGTGGAAGCTCAGATTTCTAACCACTGCACCGCCAGGGAATTCCTGGCGGCTTCATTTATTTATTTATTTATTTTTGGCTGTGTTGGGTCTTCGTTTCTGTGCGAGGGCTTTCTCCAGTTGTGGCGAGCAGGGGCCACTCTTCATCGCGGTGCGCGGGCCTCTCACTGTCGCGGCCTCTCTTATTGCGGAGCACAGGCTCAGTAGTTGTGGCGCACGGGCTTAGTTGCTCCACGGCATATGGGATCTTCCCAGACCAGGGCTCGAACCCGTGTCCCCTGCATTGGCAGGCGGACTCTCAACCACTGCGCCCCCAGGGAAGGGGCTTCATTTTGAAAGGAAGTGTGAGAGAGAAGACAGGTGCAGGAGACCCACCTTTACTTGAACACAATCCTGGATTCTGAGCTGGGCACTCTTTGTCCACCGTCTCCGTCATTCTAGGTAGTTCTTATTTTCGTCCCTATTTTATTGTTGGGGAAGGTGAGGCTCAGAGAGGTTAAGTGACTTACCAAGGTCTGCATAAGGCAGAATTAGAATTTGAACCCAGGACTCAATTTCTCTTTCTTCCATACCAGGCTGCCTCTGACACATTCCTGGGAAGACAGAAGAAAGGAAGAAACAGGAAGGTCATGGAGGAGTGGCAGAAGAACAGCAAAGAGTAAACTTTACCCTATGAATCATTAGCTCAGTCTTCTAAGAATGGGGAAACTGAGGCCCAGAGAGGAAAAGTAATTGTCCAAGGTCACAAAGAAAAAAAAATCCTAATGGCTATGTGTCCTAGCTCATCAGCACCTAGTCTCTTCTTGGCAATGTATGGCAAGTCACTTTGGCTCTCTGGGCCTCAGTTTCCTCATCTATAAAATGGAGCCAAGCAGATCAGTTGCCCACAGTTGATGAACGGGAAAGACAAAATCACTCAGGAGAGAGAATTTATTCTAATGCTTGGCACAGAATTTGTACCCAATAAATATTAGATTTCTTCACTCCTCCTCAGCCAACCAGCTCCTTGGCACCATTTGGTCAGAGTAAGAGTCATGTGTCTGTTGGTTTTCATGGTCTGGGCTAGCGGTCTCCATTTTTTTTTTTTTTTCTTTTTAATTTGGTCATGCTGCTCAGCTTGTGGGATCTTAGTTCCCCGACCAGGGATAGAACGCACGCCCCCTGCAGTGGAAGAGCAGAGTCCTAAACACTGGACCCCCAGGGAATTCCCTCCAAACTTTTTTTTACTGAAACATTTCCAACGTAAAAGAGTACAGCAACTGGTAGAAGGAATTCCCATATACCCACCACCACTTCAATAATTATCAACTCATGGCCCATCTTGTTTCATTTACGTACCCTCCCTGGATTGTTTTAATGCAAATGCAGACACCATATCATTTCATTTGTAAATACTTCGGTGTGTATCTCCAAAAAATAAGAATAAAAATTTTAAAAAACAACTACAAGACTGTTATCACACACACACCCCAAAAGCAATGACTGGGTCATCTTATGAAATACGCAGTTAGTACTCAGTAGTTCCCAGTCGTCTCCATTCTTCTTATTTTATCACAGTTGGTTTGTTCCAGTTAGGTTACAGGCAACGTGTCTACATTGTTTTTGATTATATATCTCTTACATCCACTTCCCATTTTTTTTCCCTGAAAAAATTGTAAGTAGAAATAATGGAATCATTCTGGCTGTTGCCATTTGCATGCCTGTAGTGTCATTTATTGTGTTTCTCTGTCCCCTGTATTTCCTATAGACTAGTGGTGAGAAAGAGATGTTTGATGAGCTTCAGAGTTGATTCTTTTGGCCAATCGGCTTCCTGGATGGCGGTATGTACTTCCTTTTTTTTTTCACTTTTACTTTTTATTTATCTATTTATTTTTGGCCACACTGTGCAGCTTGTGGGATCTCCCTGACCAGGGATTGAACCCGTGCCCCCTGCAGTGGAAGCGTGGAGTCCTAACCAATGGACCGCCAGGGAATTCCTGGTGCTGTGTACTTCCATCAAAAGACTTGCAATGTCACTTGTCTTTCTTTTTTTTTTTTTAAATTTTATTTATTTTATTTTTATCTTTGGCTGTGTTGGGTCTTTGTTGCTGCACACAGGCTTTGTCTAGTTGCAGCGAGTGGGGGCTCCTCTTAGTTGTGGTGCACTGGCTTCTTATTCAGTGACTTCTCCTGTTGCAGAGCACTGGCTCTAGGCGTGCAGGCTTCAGTAGTTGTGGCACACGGGCTCACTAGTTGTGGCGCACGGGCTCTAGAGCGCAGACTCAGTAGTTGTGGCGCATGGGCTTAGTTGCTCCGCAGCATGTGGGATCTTCCCGGACCGGGGCTCGAACCTGTGTCCCCTGCATTGGCAGGCGGATTCTTAACCACTGCACCACCAGGGAAGTCCCACTTGTCTTTCTTCTTGGTTTATGAGTAGCTGCTGATGACTGTTTGTAGGATGGATCCATTATTTCATTAGGAGTTTGCACAACAGTGATATTTCATTTCTTTCATTTCGTCTTCATTTATTATGTGAAATACTCCCAAATTTCTCAAGAGGACACCACATCACTAAACGCTAAGGTTTGAGTAGACACCGTCCACTATCTGAATTTTCACGCTTCTAAATGATATATCTCTTCTGTTGAATTTGACATATGATATATAATTGAACTGCACTCAACTGGAAATCAAAAGCGATAACCTTTACAAACAAATGTGCCGGGAATTTCTTCCTGTACTCGGTGGTCAGCCCGTTTCTAATCCAGGGGTGTGCACAACATCATCAGGAATTTCTTCCTTCTCTTTCTTTTTAAAAAAAATTTATGGGAGTATAGTTGGTTTACAATATTGTGTTAGTTTCAGGTGTAAGGAATTTATTTCTTTTGCGCAGGCTCAGCGGCCATGGCTCACGGGCCCAGCCACTCCGCGGCATGTGGGATCTTCCCGGACCGGGGCACGAACCCGTGCTCCCTGCATCGGCAGGCGGACTCCCAACCACTGCGCCACCAGGGAAGCCCAGGAATTTATTTCTTAATTCAGTCAGGACGCCTCTCGCGAACCAAATGAAAAAGGAGCCTGTGAAACTCTCTGAAAATGTTGATCCATCAGACCCCCCTCTCTCTCCCCGCTACCCCCCCACCGCCCAACTGTTCACCGGTGCTGGGAGAAGGAAAGGAAGATTCTGCCACAGCTGTGTCCATTTGGGAGGGTCCTGCGCAGAGAGGTTTACAAACCGGAAGCTGCTTCAGGGAAAGGCGAATTGTTTTTGGTTTTGTTTTTTTCACTTTTTCACTTTTCATTTTAAAGTACTCCATCAGAGCCAACGGGAGATTTTAAACAAACCACATTGCCCTCAGGTCTGCTTCTTGAAGGAGGGGATTTATTCTTCACCCCTCCCTGCCATGAGTGTTCACAGCAGAATTAAGGCTAGGGAATCTGGCAGGGGCTCCCTTACGGAGGGGAAGGTGTGTCTGTGCCTTTTTGCAAGGCATTAATCACTTGTTTATAGAGGGGGAAGGAAAAAAAAGAAACCAGAAGGAAGACAGTGGGAGCTGTTCAGTCTTGGGTTCCCTCCCAGGCAAACCCTCTCACGCCCACCCGCCCTCCATACACTGGGGACCAGCTCTGCTTGCCTTTGTCCTGGGTTCCAGAGCAATGGGGGCTGGCCCCCCGCAGAGCTGAGCCTGAAGGTGCGTCAGTGGCGACGGCGGGGCTGCCCCGGGTGTACAGATCCGCAGGCCTGAACTACCTATAAGTATTTACAAATCTCACCCTCACCTCCTCACACACGTATACCCCTTTTCATATATATTCTCATCACCATATTTCCCAAGCTGACACCGGACCCATGTTCCAAATAAAACCCTCACTATTATTTTCACATAAATATTTCTCTAGAGACACTGGTTTCCTATGGGGAATTGAACTTGGAAACCAGAACTGGAGGTGAACCTACTTTCAAATGTAAACTGTTTGGAAGTGTGTCATTTATGGATGTATTACCCATTAATAAAGCAAAGAAGCACATTAAAAAAAATATGCTCATGGGATAAATCTGAAATCTAGAGAAAAACTTAATAACAACTCTAATAATAATCACTTTCCTTTTGTTCCCGATATGTATAACGATATGTTATACATATCGTTAAAATAAATAAAAGTATTGTTTCCTTTTGAGTAGGTTGTGTGTATATGTACAGGGTATCAAATGTAAGAAGTACAAAATGGTAGGGTGAAAAGTAATTCTCTCTCCTATAACTCTCACCTACTTCCTCTCCTCATAAGTCACCATGGTAACAACATGTATCCTAGTTATATTAATATACCTGTGTGTATACATATATATATATATATAAGTGTATGTATAGTTTTGACTGATGCATCACTTTCTTTTGTTTTGTGAAATATATTATTCATGCCAGAATATATTTTTTCAGGATTCTTTTTCTTTTTCAGGATTCCTTTTTAAATAAATTAATATACGTGGAATGTCTTTTAATAATTTATATTTCATTCAACATGTAAGGAACCAGCCTATCAAAAAAGAGAGACTAAGCCAGACAAAAATGGGCGATCCACAGGGAAATAGCAGCATGTGGCAGCTCGGGGCAAGTTACAAATATCTGCTATGTAAACAGTAAATCCATTGGGCCAGGTGTTACCCAAACACAAGCCATTTTTCCTTCACCTTGTTATCAATAATAAATGCAGTCCCCCATCAACTGGACCTCAAGACTTTTGCCTACACTGCAGACAGATCTTGCTAAACGGACAGAAACTGCCAGGCTGAGCAAGTGTACTGAAAATATTTACATCTTGAAACCCTCGGCAATTTGGCTATGTGTTTAAGGGTGTTGGCCCCCAAAGGTTCCAGCTGAATCCTCGGTGCTCTTCGCTGGCAAGGAATGCCACTTTACTGTGCCCGTGATGTTGGATAGGTCTTTAAACGAGCCTTCTACGGTCCCTCCGTGGACAGGGCAGTCTACTGCTCTGCCGTCTCCAATCCATTTGCGATGGCTGTAAAAAGCCATCTTCCAATGCTAGCAGTAAATCTTGCCCTCCCATTCAAAAAGGCTGACAAGAGGGAAACAGCTTGAGTTTTCACCCCAGCCTTGCAAACTTGCAGTCCTGCTGTGCAAGCTTGTTTTCTGTGTTCGACAATGTGTGATCCTTTCTCCCCACCATGTTTCTTCCCCACGGTGGGCCGAGTGCAGACTTAAGCCATCGAGTCTGAAGTGTGGCTCCATAGTGATGCAAGAAAGTCAGACTGTATTCCTTGCCACTCAGGCTGATGGCTGTTCAAATCACACAGCCCCTCTCTTTCTGTGTCTTTGTGAAAATGGTGAAATATTTCTGGCAAACAGGTTTTTCTGGCTGATTACCCTTCAGATGGATGTTTCTCTTGACCGAGGGAAGCCAGGGGCTTTCAGGAATGTTTGTAGTTGTTTGCAGGAACCCCGGGACTTGGGTATAGACCCGTTTCTGAACCTACCTCTTAGGGTAGTCGCCGCCCCATCTGGTCAAACAGTCTTAGAAAAACAGCATTGGCTGGACTTACTGATCAGAATATAATGACCAGGTCAGACAGGGGAACTGGCTGAAAAGCTAGCTATGGGTTTTGAGTATAAATAACTGGCTTCAGATTCATCTATTCTTGATATTGTGAACAAGTCGGCCAGACAACCTCTCCAACCCTCAGCATCTATCAAACGGGGCTGAAGCTTCCTGTCCTATCTCCTGGAGCCCGTGGATAAAATCCTCTGCAAACTTAAAGTACAGAATGTTTGGCAACTGGTATTGTTATGGTGGCGATTACAACGATAAGGGAGAGACATCTCTCAGGAGTGAAATAAATTGACACTTGTAAAACATGTGGAAATCTTCCTGCTCTCTGTGCTGTAAAAGTGTGAATCTCAGGGAGCTTGAGAGATGGGGCAGTAGAATTGCTGTACCAGTCAGTGTACAGATAAGCTGCTCTTCACATGTGTGCGATGATAAATCCTAGGGCACCACCTCTCCGAGAAAGAACTGGGTGTGTAAATGTAGTGGCATGAACACACACTCACACACATTCAAACACACGCAGGGGGGCTTCCCTGGTGGCACAGTGGTTAAGAATCCGCCTACCAGTGCAGGGGACATGCGTTTCAGCCCTGGTCCGGGACGATCCCACATGCCGCGGAGCAACTAAGCCCGTGTGCTACAACTACTGAGCCTGCGCTCTAGAGCCCATGAGCCACAACTACTGAGCCCACGTGCCACAACTAGTAAAGCTTCCGCACCTAGAGCCCGTGCTCCGCAACAAGAGAAGCCACCGCAATGAGAAGCCCGCGCACTGCAATGAAGAGTAGCCCCCGCTCGCTGCAACTAGAGAAAGCCCTCATGCAGCAACAAAGACCCAACGCAGCCAAAAATAAATAATTAAATAAAAAAAAGAGAAAGAAACACACGCAGGATTGAAAGCTATCAGGCATGTGGAAATTTTATCATTTCGTGTCCTTGTCCAATCTGCTTCCTTACAGCAGCCAGAGGATGACTTCAGAGTCCAAATCACTGTCATGCTACATATATTTCCAATAGCTTTCCATTGTTCTTACGAGAAAGACCAAAAATTTTCAATAGACCTGCGAGGTCTTCTCCACCTCAATTTGTCTCAATTTCTCAGTCATTATTTTCTGCTCTTGCCTTGTGGTAGATTGAATTATTGAACCCCAAACCTTCACACCCCTGTATCCATGCTCTTTGCCTTGTGTCTTGGTGGTTTCACTCATCTAAGATTAAGGTAACTTCCCTGACCTTGGTCCTTGGGCTTGGTCATGTGACCTGCCTCAGCCAATCAAAAGCGGGTAGAAATGATAAAAAGGAATGAAACTGTGCCATTTGCAGAGACATGGATGGACCTAGAGACTGTCATACAGAGTGAAGTAGGTCAGAAAAAGAAAAACGAATATTGTATAATATTGCTTATACGTGGAATCTAGAAAAATGGTACAGATGAACTTATTTGCAAAGCAGAAATAGAGACATAGATGTAGAGAACAAACATATGGATACCAAGGTGTGGGGGGAGGGTGCAATGAACTGGGAGATTGGGATTGACATACATACGCTACTATGTATAAAACAGATAACTAATGAGAACCAACTGTATAGCACAGGGAACGCAGTGCTCTGTGGTGACCTAAATGGGAAGGAAATCCAAAAGAGAGGGGATAGGGCTTCCCTGGTGGCGCAGTGGTTGAGAGTCCGCCTGCCGATGCAGGGGACGCGGGTTCGTGCCCCGGTCCGGGAAGATCCCACGTGCCGCGGAGCGGCTGGGCCCGTGAGCCATGGCCGCTGAGCCTGCGCGTCCGGAGCCTGTGCTCCGCAACGGGAGAGGCCACAACAGTGAGAGGCCCGTGTACCGCAAAAAAAAAAAAACAAAAAAAAAAACAAAAGAGAGGGGATATATGTATATGTACAGCTGATTCACTTCATTGTACAGCAGAAACTACACAACGTTGTAAAGCAACTGTACTCCAATAAAAAAAAATACGTATGTGTAAAACAAAAACAAAAAAAAAGCAACTCTTAGGTGAGAGGCCCGTGTACCGCAAAAAAAAAAAAACAAAAAAAAAAACAAAAGAGAAGGGATATATGTATATGTACAGCTGATTCACTTCACTATACAGTAGAAACTAACACAACATTGTAAAGCAACTATACTCCAATAAAAATTAATAATAAAAAAAATGTGGGCAGAAATGACAGCGGGCAATTCTGACCCCAGGGCTTAAGAGGCATTGCATGTTTCCACTTGTCCTCTTGTGTGTCAGTTACCGCTGATTGAAGAGCTTTCCCTGAATAGCTGTTGCCCCTTCGGCCTGGCTCCCGCCCAGAGTGAACACACATGAATGGAGCCAACTGGACCACAACCTATGTTTGGGAGCTAAGCCCTGTCAAACTGGCAGCTTGAAGCTGAGAAGCCTAGTTGAGTCCAGCCAAGATCAGCCAATCTGAAAACACATGAGAAACCAATGCTTCTTGGTGATGCCACTGAGGTTTTTGTGGTTGCTTGTTTCACAGCAGTAGCTGACTGATACAAGATACTCTGATTTTCACCACTTCTTCTTGCCACACTTTCT
>NW_021145810.1:0-50000 GCF_002837175.3 Physeter macrocephalus | reverse complement strand
AACAATCTATAAGATGGGGCAATGACAAGGTTCACCCATTGGGCTATTTTATGGGTCAGCAGGGCCCAAAACCGTTGTAAGTTTGTTCACTAAGACCTCAGGCAGGGTCCACTTGACTCAGGGACACACATCTACTAAAACAACACAGGTTTGTTCCCTGCGCTGTGTCACACAAGAATGGAAACTGGGGCCAATTTTGTAGCCTAAATCCATCAATAGATATGGAACTTATTCTGGAAAAAGGGCTGGAGGAGGCTTACAGGCCCCTGCCTTTCCAAGGACCCTCCCTGTTCAGGACTTGTGGTGGCTAAGAACCATAGGAGGCTGGGGGACCAGAGGGAGAAGAATGGGTGATCCCCCCACCCCCTAGGGTGCTAGGAGTGAGAGGTCAGAGGTTGAGTCCCTGGGATGTTGGCTTTGTTTCCTTCTGGCACAGGCTGGACCTGAAGGAACATCATCAGTAGAGGGAGGGAGTGGGGGAGGGGTAAGTGGATGGATGGATAGATGGATGGATGGGTGAGTAGATGGATGAATGAATGATTAGATGGATGGACGATTAGATGGATAGAGGGATGCATGAGATAGGGGGATGTCTCTGGATTTTGCGACAGAGACAGGTATGTTGTGTCTGCCTTTGTGGGTATGTCTGCATGTCTGTACGTGGGGCCATGTCTGTCTGTGTGTCCGTCTCCCAGTATCTGCACCTTTGTGTGTCTGTAAGTGCCCCAATCTGATTTTGTGTCCACCTCTGGTGGTGTGTGTCTGTGAGCTGGGTGCATCCGGACACCTGCTTATTTGTGTGTGGTTCTTGGTGGGTACCTGTCCGTGTGTGTCTGGCTGTAGCTATGTACAGGCATGTCTCTGATTTTAATCTGATTTTCTGTCCACATCACCGTCTCTGTGTGTCCAGGTTTATTTGCCGTATCTGTCACAGTGTGTCTGTGTCTCTGTGCGTCCACAACCCTACGTCCCTGTTTGTGTGTCTGTGTCTGCTCCATATGTATCTTTATCTGACGGTGTGTGTGTCTTCTTGATCCCGGGTCTGACCTGACTGCGGGTCCATGTCTGTGTATCCAAGTATGCCTGTGTGTCCTAGTGCAATTGTGTGTCTGTATCTGTGTGTGTGTTTCTATATCCAGGTGTCTCTGTTACCCAAGATCTGACTCTGTGTATCCAGGTGTGTCTGGGTGTCCTGGTCTGTGTGTCCCCGTGGCTGCCGTCCCAGCCCTACGCTGTTTCCCCAGGGGGCGCCCTTGCCCAACCTTCACTTCCTCCCTCGTCTCCTGAACCCGGGGTGCGCCCCAGCCGGCTGGTGGAGAGGAGCGTGGACCCAGACAGGGCACCGCCTCCCCGCCAGGTCCCCGCCTTCCCGCGAGGCCCCGCCCCTAGCCCGCCCCTAAGCGGGCTATAAGTTCACCGTCGGTCTCAGCCTCTGCATTGCCTGTTGCTAGTAGTCTGCACTTGGAGAGTCCTGCCACCGGTCTGAGGAGCACAGCCACCACCCGACCATGGCCGAGGGTGAGTATCAGGGTCAGCGCCGCTGCGACCGCTCAGGGGCCCCGGGTCCAGCCAACCTTACCTGGTCTCTGTGGCCCCACCGGTGCAGTGGGGGTCAGGACCGGGCTGGGCTCAATCCGTAAGTCCCCAGTTTGGAGCGCAACAGGTGGGCTGGGCTGGGTGAGAGGTGCCTGGCTCCCAGTCCTGGCTCTGCTTGGGGCCTCAGCTTCCCCATCCCCAGGGCATGCTCATTAACCTCTGCCTTCCCGGATCAGATGAGGCAATGGAACACGAAGGCGTGTTATGAACGGTAAAGTACTGTGTTAGCAGACCATTGTCACTTGTCCTCCGTCAGTTAGTGGGAGCTGGCTCCCTGCTGCATGCCAGGCGTGAAGCTGTACAGAGCGTGCTGGCCTGGACTCAGGTACTTAGTTTTGGTTCGTCCGTGGTGGTGTGTAACCCAAGCCTGGCTGTCTCCTTGGCCTCAGGGGCCAGAGAGGAGCTCCCAGCATCCTATGGGGGAGAGGCCTGAGAGTAGACTTGCTCTCCTAGGTCCCTCCCTGCCCTCAAGTTCTGCAACCCTGGTCCTTGGCCCCTGGTTGGGTCTCAGTTTCCCCTCCTGTAAAACATGGACAGTAATGCCAGTCCTCGGTACATCTGTGAGAGGACTGGAGAAGGGGCTCAATTCATTTCCTACACACACACACACACACACACACACACACACACACACACGGGCAGGGCTACCATTTCAGAGGAGGGATTTCTATGATGGGGGATGCGCCTGTACTAATGCTGCTGGACTCAGCATCCTGGCTGACTCTTGGGTCAAGTCCATTTGGAGGCGGCCTCTGCACCACCGCAGCCCCCAGGAAGGAGGGTGCGCAGAGCGAACGTGGAGAGGGACCCAGGGCACGTGGAGCAGGAACAAGCAGGAGGAACCACCGACGTGCCTGACCTGCTGTGTGATCTCGGGCCATCTTTGTCCCTCTCTGGCACCCAGCTCCCCAACACATGCGATCGAAAGCCAGCTCAGGGCTGGCAGCGACGCATCACCTAGGCGGCCACTTGTGCCCCATGCAGTTTCCCACCCTGTCCCCAAGAGTGGGGCTCAGTAGACCTGGGGGACTATGGAGATGCCAATTATGATGAGCCCCCTGCCCCACTGCCAGAGTGGCCACTTCCTACAGGGGTCCCGGTGGCCTGGAAGACCTCGGGTCCTTTCTCAGTGCAGAAATCCTAAGATCCTAGACCCCAGTGTTTCTGCACCTCTAGAGCTGGGCATGATTTCTGGAAATCTTTCTCCAGACTATTAGAGTGAGAAAGCGCTGCATCTGCCCCAGACCAGGGACTGACCATCTCTCTAAGTTCTCCTAGGGGGACAACAGTGGCCTCTTTCTTGCTTAAGCTCTCTGGAGTTGAAGTTTCCCAAATCAGTGTTTCTTCACCCCAGCAGGCCAGCAGGAGGTTCTTCCTTGTGGCTAGCGGAGGTCTCTCTTGCTGTGATTTCAGGGGCCTCAACTTCCCCCGGGTCTCCTCCTAGGCTTGAAACAACACAGGACATGGGCGGGGATGGGAGGAGTGGAGGGGGGCAGGGGGGATGGACAACAAATCCTGAGCTGTGAGTGAGGTTGTTACTAGTGGGGGCTCCCGAATCTACAGCCCTGGATTCAAACCCCAAAGCTTCAGCTTGTGCTTGCCGTGAGACCTGGGGCCATGTAATGTCTCTGTCTACAAAGTGAAGGTAGTGATAGTAGCTGTGTAGGCGGGTAGTTGTGAGGTTTAAGTGGAGATAATCCATGTCAAAGCCCTCGGCAGTTACTGGGCAATTTGTTTGCGCCTCATTTGGGGGATATTCCATGGCGGGAGGGAGGAGACCTGCATGTATGTCCCTGTGGAGGGACCCACTTGCTGGGTGACTTTGGCAAATCCCTGCCCCTGGGCCTCAGTGGGACCACATACTCTTAAGGGTCTCATAATTCTGAGCATCTCCCTTGCCCACTCCTCTCACCCTACGGTCCCCCTAATCTTGACCTTGATTAGGTCAGATTGAGCTTTGCCAAGTTTTATGAGATTTGACCCTCACTCTCCCATCACCCCAATCCCTCCCTGGTCTTCAGCTCCCTCTGAAAATATGGGAAAAGAGAACTTTCACATATCAAACTTTTGCCCTGGGCTCGGCCCCGGGGAAAGGGTGTCCTCTGCTAGACCTCACAGCAGCCCTTTGATGCTTCAGAAAAGGAGGCACAGAGATGGAGAGACACCTTCCCCAGGATCACACAGCGGCACAGCAGAACTGAAACTCAAGTCCAGAAGACTCCAAAACCTCTGTCATTGAAAAAAATTTTTTATTATGGAGCATATTGAACATACATAAAAGTAGAGAGAACAGTAGAATAAATGCCTATGTTCTCGTCACCTGGTCCCAACTACCACCAACTTATGGCTACTGTTGCCTCCTGCCCTCACACCCCACAACCCATTATTTGGAAACAAATCCCGGGCATCACATCATTTCATCCGTAAATATTTCAATATATCTCTCCAAAGAATAAGGACTCCTTTTTAGACATAAACAAATTAAAAATTCCTTAATATCACCATTATACATCAGTATTCAAATTTCTAATTGCCTCATGCATGTAATAAATAGTTTTTAAAATCAAAATCCAAATAAGGGTCACATAGCACAGTGGGTTGTAATGTGTTTTCGGTTTCTCTTAGTCTATAGGTTATCCCTTCAACTTTTTTTTCTTGTCTTTTCTTTTTTCTTTTTTCTTTTTTTTTTTGCAATTTATTTGTTAAAGAAACCGAATACTTTACCTACAGTTTCCCAGAGTATGAATTTTGTTGATTGCTTCCTGGTTCTGTGTTTATATCTTCCTCAGTCCTCTGTATTTTCTGGAAATTGGAAATTGAACCTAAAAGGCAAAGCCTGTGTAATTAATCGATACCGAATACCACCCCCCTTTTTACCAAAAGAGCCCTCCAATCACAATAGACTAGCTCGTGTTTAGTAGGCATTTATTATGAGCCAGGCACTGGGCTAAATGGCTCACCACAGCCCTGTTAGGTGGGTCCTGCTGTCCCCACCTGTGGACACATGGGGAAAAGTGAGGCTCAGAAAAGCTGAGTTGCCTGAGGGCCCACGGCTGGGAGGTGCAAAGCCTTCCCCGCTTGCCGCAGTGTGCGCAACCTGTGATAGAGCATGGACTTGAGGATATGGGGAGGGGGAAGGGTAAGCTGTGACGAAGTGAGAGAGTGGCATGGACATATATACACTACCAAACATAGGGTGGATAGCTAGTGGGAAGCAGCCGCATGGCACAGGGAGATCAGCTCAGTGCTTTGTGACCACCTAGAGGGGTGGGATAGGCAGAGTGGGAGGGAGGCGCAAGAGGGAGGGGATATGGGGATATATGTATGCATATTGCTGATTCACCTTGTTATACAGCAGAAACTAACACACCATTGTAGAGCAATTATACTCCAATAAGGATGTTTAAAAAGTGGGAAAGCCCTTCTTTATTTAACCTCCCCTCACCGACGCTGTCCAGCCCTCGGGTATTCCTGGACCTGCAGGAGCTGGACTCCCGCAGGGTAGGACGGGAATAAAACACAGACCTACTAGAGCATGGACTTGAGGATATGGGGAGGGGGAAGGGTAAGCTGTGACGAAGTGAGAGAGTGGCATGGACATATATACACTACCAAACATAGGGTGGATAGCTAGTGGGAAGCAGCCGCATGGCACAGGGAGATCAGCTCAGTGCTTTGTGACCACCTAGAGGGGTGGGATAGGCAGAGTGGGAGGGAGGCGCAAGAGGGAGGGGATATGGGGATATATGTATGCATATTGCTGATTCACCTTGTTATACAGCAGAAACTAACACACCATTGTAGAGCAATTATACTCCAATAAGGATGTTTAAAAAAAAAAAAAAGAGCTGGGGAGGGAATTCCCCATCAGTCCAGTGGTTAGGACTCCTGGCTTCCACTGCAGCGGGCCCAGGTTCTATCCCTGGTCGGGGAACTAAGATCCTGCAAGCCGCGCAGCACAGCCAAAAAAATAAGAGTTGGGGAGATTCAGACCCAGTTAGCTCCTGGGGTGACAGGGCGGGTGGGGATTGGGAAGGCTGGCTCCCGGGGGCGCCCTGAACCCCTCACATCCAGGGAGCTCAGGGCTCACAGCTGCCTGAGGGATGGAACCACGGCTCAAGCCCCTCACTGTCTCCACAGATCTTGTTCTGGAGAGGTGTGACCTGGAGCTGGAGGCCAATGGCCGTGACCACCACACGGCTGACCTGTGCAGGGAGAAGCTGGTGGTGCGACGGGGCCAGCCCTTCCGGCTGACGCTGCACTTCGAGGGCCGAAACTACGAGGCCGGCGTGGACAGCCTCACCTTCTGTGCTGTGACCGGTGAGTCTCACGCCCGCACCTCCCTGTTCTGTGATTTCGTTGTCCCCTGACCATGGGACAGGTGACGCCGTTCCTCTTCACCCCCTGAGAAATTCCCAGCAGTCATGCCCCATTTTACAGATGAGGGAACTGAGGCCAGAGAGTGCAGAGATGTCTCCTCAGGCCACTCAGTCTTGTAGATAAGTCTGTGCTTCTGGACGCCTGGGTTCCTGACAACCTGTTGTCACCAGGGTTGAGGGGGAGGTTTGCCGCCACATGGGTCCATCAAGGTCCTGCCTGCCTTTTCCCACATCAGAACAACTTCCCAATTCTTATCAACAGCCACCCCTGCAAACCCACGCAACCTGATGAAGCCTCTGGGATCAGGCCCAAAGAGGGTCTGGTTGGTGGAGAGAACCTCAGCTGGCTCCAGCCCTCTGAGTGGGCAGTTTTATGTTCCCCTAGTTCTTTCTCTAGCCTTGGGAGGCTGCCTCAGGCTCAGGAGCTGGACAGACAGACCTGGGTTCTTCTGGTGTGGACCAGATTGCCTACCCGCTGTGTGACCCTGGGCAAGTTGCTTAGCCTTTCTGAGGTAAAGCACTCCTGGTGGAAGGTCGTTAGGTGAGAAGGGCCTGACATGAGGGAGTGCTCTCCAGATGTTAGCAGCTGTTTGCTGGTCTTGCTCCAGGGACTCCAGTGATGGATGAAGGGACATTGAGGCCCCAACCACCCCATCCCCAGATGCCCAGTGTCCAGCCTTCTTTGCTATTCCCAGGAAAGTGGCCTTAAATGCCAAATCCCTGAGTTTGACTTCTGATGGGAACCACTCCCTTGAGGTCAGAGAGGGGCCGCCTGGCTGGGACTCTGGCCCAGGCGTGGGAAAGGTGAGCTCTAGCTCTTTCTGAGGTCTCTGAGGCCAGAGAGCAAGCAGGCTGAGGCCTATACTACCTGGGAGGCCGTTTGATAAAGCTTATCACAGCGCCTGCAGACCGGCCACGGATATCCCCTTCATCCCTTTCCTCCCTCCCCCTTCCCTTCTGGCAGGAACACACCTACTAGCCAGGGCACCCCCCCACACACATACCCAGCATCCTTGGAGTTCTTCCAACAAATCTGAGGGGTCTCCTGCAAGTCTCTGATCTTTCCAGCCTCAGTTTCCCCCTCTGTAAAGTGGAAGGCTGAATCCATGGCAGTTAAGGGCTGGGTGTGGTGCCCTGAGAAGTGTCAGGCTTGGCTTGATGAAAATCACATCTATGGTGTATGCATACTCATCCTGAATCCTTCTGTTCTGGAAGCGTAACTAGCACCCATTTTACAGATGAGAACTCTGAGGCTCAGAAAGGTCAAGTTACTTGCCCAGGTCACACAGTAAGTTAGGGACACAGCAGGATTGAGACCCTGACCCCAGAGTTGAGGCTTTTCATTGATGTGATCTGAGAGCAGGGACATTTACTTGTTCACCACAAGTGCCTGCCGGCCTCAGTTTATTGCTCTGTGAAATGGACGGTCGATGAACTGCCAACTTGGGTATTTCCCATCTTTTTTTCCTTCTTTCACTTTCGAGGTGTCCGAATTTCTTTCTTCTTCTCCATTTGTCTAGGCAGCCTGACACTAGGTCACGAGGCCCCAAGTTCAGGGTTGGGGCCACGGGGGAGTCAGGCAGCTGACCTTCTTACCCCAGCAACTAATCTCTTTTCTCCAGTCTCTGCCAGCTTATCTCAAACCATAGCCAACCTGCCCTGGTAACGTCCACAGCCCCCGGGACAGCCACAGAAGGCACTGTATCTCTGGGTGCACTCGGCCTCCCTGTCTGAGATACCAAGACCCTCCTGTGGGCTGGGGAAGCTGAGAAACAATACCAGGAAGCGGGGCCTTCTGCCTTGAGGCCTGGCTTTGGTCAGCCCCCGACCCTGGGCCTGGCCTGGGCACCCTGCCCTAGTGTTGGAACATTCTAGCTTATAATCATCCTGTCCTACCTCTTCAGGGAAACTGAGGCCCAGAGAGGGGAGAGAGCTGGCGAAAGCCACTCAGCAAATGGGGTGTGTGACCTGACCCCACCCATGCCCAGATGCCATGCATTTCACCCTGACAGTTCGAGGCCGGACCGAGTCTGCTGTGGGGTACAGACCACAGCAGACAAGCACCATCCTTGTTAAGGAATAAAGCTCTGCTTCCCCCCAAGGCGGGCCAGGGTTGAGAAGGTGGATCTGGTGAGAGTGAGGTCAGCCTGAAGCAGTGAAAAGAACCCTTATGCAGCTAATAGAAGGCTTGACTCTGGAAGGTTCCCCTCATCCACCCCACCCAGGCCCTCACTGCCGTGGTCGGGGTAGAGGCCAGGACCCCTCAGGTCTCCAGGGTCATTTACCCGGGGGGGTCTCTGCGGCGCCTCTAGCCCCACAAAGAGTACCGTGTGGAACTGCAGCCAAGGAGTTTTCTAAGCCAGTTTATGTGAGCAGCAGTGGGGCCAGGGGACAGCCCGTCCTCATCGCATCCACCGGGACCCCTCAGAAGAAAGGGGCGTGTAAGTGCGTGTATGTACACGGCTGCCGCGGGACAGAGAAAGGGAAATGTGTTTCCTGGCCTGTCCCCGAGGGTGGTGTATCAATAGTGATGGTGGCTATGGTACCTGGCCCAGGCCATTCCCATGGAGACCAGATCATTGATCATCCAAACAGAGTCTTCTCTGAGAATGAAAGGGGTGCCATTAAGAATTATGCTGGGAGAGGGAGGAGATATGCAGATATATGTATATGTATAGCTGATTCACTTTGTTATAAAGCAGAAACTAACACACCAATGTAAAGCAATTATACTCCAATAAAGATGTTAAAAAAAAAAAGAATTATGCTGGGACCACAGGCATAAAATGGGACTATCCTGGGAAAACTGGGACATATAGTCACCCCAACTTTACCCCTTTCGGTCTCAGTTTCTGTATCTGTGAAGTGATTCAACTGAACTAGACAATTGCTGCATTCCACTCCAGTCTCAAAATCTGTTATTTGGCCTGAGAATTCTGATTTGTAATGGTCTCTTTGGATGACACTGGGGATAGCTCATATTTACTGCATAATTACTATGTGCTAGTCACTGCTTTAAACTCTCACTCATTCCTCTAAACAGCGTTAGAAGGTGGTAGTGACAATAATAAATAATAACTATTATTTATTGAGCACTTACTATGTGCCAGGCACCTTGCAATGTGCTTTACAAGCGTCACCTTCTTTGAGCCTCACAATGACCTTATGAGGAGGTACTGCAATTGACTCCATTTTACAGGTAAGGAAACTGAGGCACAGAGAAGCTAAATAGCTTGTCCAAAGTCACAGAGCCAGTTTCAGACCTGGAGTCAAACCTTTCCAGGCATGTAGTCTAAGCCTGTTTTCTTCTTTGATGAGAAAATCGCAGATCAGAGAGGCGTGGTGACTTAGCCCAGGTCACACAGCACTCCGGGTCTAAGTGGTGGAACCAGAGACCTAGGCTGGCTCTCGGGCCCCAGTGCTGCCCAACTTCTCCCCTAAGTACTGGCTCTGGAAGACAGGGAGCATTTAAAGGCTTACAGCTGGCTCCTGGCACTCAGACAGGGCCCCAGAGGCCCGTGTCATGCCTGTTAGATCATAGTTATATTTGGGCCTGGGAGTGGGTGGGGCTGGCAGGTAGCCCCTCAGTGAGCAGGCCCCCATATTGTCAGTAGTGGGGGGGCAGAGCTGCAGGGAGGGAGATGCAAGAATAAACAGAAACACTCCCGAGCAGCCGCCCAACCAGGCAGAGAAGGTTTTGTTTCTTCTCTCTGCCGCCCAAGTTCAGAAAGAGTGACCAGCACCCCTCACCCTCCCCATGACTCAGACCTGCCTGCATGGGCTAGGCCCTGCCCTCCACCTGAAAAAGAGCCAGTTCAAGGCAGGCTCTCACCACACTGAGCCCTGAAACCCCCACTAGGGAGCATCCCTTTTGGGAATGAGAGGCACCGTGAGGGCAGCCCAGGGCCTAGAGATGTGGGCTCAGATGTTAGCTTTGCCGCAGACCCCTGGGATGTTCTTGGGAGAGCCCTTCTCTCTGAGCCTCAGTGTTCCCTCCTGTACAAAGGGTCTTGGGAGAAGCAGGAAGTGCCAGGGTGCTTTGTAAAGTGTAAAAGGCCGTAGGGAGGTGAGGGATAGTTCTGGCTCTTCGTGGCTGCCTGTGGAGGTACAGAGGCAAAAAGTTGGAGGGGCCCTTGGGAGATAGACACCTAGACCTGCATTGGCCAGCACCCTCCGCTAGCCAAGAGCAAGCAGGCTTTCAGACAGGCCCCACTGGGGACATCAGAGGACCAAGGTCCCATTCTACTCAGAGTCTCGGCTTCTTTTTCTGAAAGTTAAAGGATTTAGGCAGGAGAGGAGGACCTTCGGGGAGTATCTTGCCTAATTCCTGTCCATGTTACAGATGGGCAAACTGAGCCCAGTGAAGAGAATGGTCTTCCCCAAAGTCACGCCAGTCCAGAACAATGTGACTGTGACCCTGTCCCAGGCCACACTGTCCCCTCTGCCAGGAGGAATCTCCCAGGAGACTGAGGACATGCTGTGTGCCTGCAGCTTTTCATGTATTCCCACAAAACCATCCTGCACATTTTGGGGTCTGATCCCCATTTTACAGATGAAGAAGCTGAGGCTCAGAGAGATGAAACCTGTCCCCAAAGTTCCCTCAGTGGTTAGTGACAGAACTAGGCCTCAAACCCAGGCCCAGGGGACCCCAGACATGTGCTCTGCTCCTGCCAGCGCTGGCACTCACCCTCCCTCACCAGCCCCGGCTCACGGCCCCTGCTTTCTCCCTCTACAGGCCCAGCCCCCAGCGAGGATGCCGGGACCAAGGCCCGCTTCGGGCTGTCCGATGCTGTGGAGGAGGGTGCCTGGGTGGCCACGGTGGTGGACCAGCAGAACAGTGCCCTCTCGCTGCAGCTTCGCACCCCAGCCAGCTCCCCCATTGGCCTGTACCGCCTCAGCCTGGAGGCCTCCACTGGCTACCAGGGCTCCAGCTTCGTGCTGGGTCACTTCACCCTGCTCTTCAATGCCTGGTGCCCAGGTGATCTGCGCCTCATCCGCGGGCGGGGTGGGGAGATGGGCAGGGCTGGACCCGCCCATGGGAACCCCTGAGGGTGGGGGGATGGGGCGGAAGAGACATCCAGTTGAATTGAGTGAGGCCTCCTCTATACAGTTCCGTGCTCCAGCCTCCCAAAGACCTTGGGATGTCAGAACTCATTATTCCCATTTACAGAGGAGGAGACAGGCTCGCGGAAGCAAAATGACTTGCCCCAGCCTACATAGCCCCCAAGGGATCTCACCCCGTGTCTGAGGCCCTGGCACTGTGAGCTGGGCCTGGAGGTGGCCCGGGTTCAGAAGCCCCGTTCAGGAAAGGGCTGCCCAGTGGATGCCCAGGGCCGCAGCTTTACGCCTGGTTCTGTCTCGTGGGGCTCTGTTTTAAATCCCACCAGACTGGCTTGGGGAAGGGAAACAGGGAGGTGGAGGGGCGGGGTACCCAGGAGAGGTGGGCAGGAGCAGTTTGGTCACCTCAGTGCCTCCTTATAAACTCTTTCAACCAACCCCAGGGGGAGAGGTTAGCCTCCTCGTTTTATAGACAGTAAACTGAGGCTCAGAGATAAGTGGTTTTAGGCAGGCCCTTCAAGAAGCAAGTGGGAGATGCTGGACAAAACTAGAGAGTCAGGGAGAGGGCTGAGTCTATCTCGAGCAGGTGGGAGGAGACAGGGGCGCACCACAGGCCTTCCCAGGCCTCAGTTTCCGCATGTGACTTACAAGACAGTGGGCTCTCTTTCCTTCCTGCTCCTACGTAGCCCAGCAGAGAGCGGGGCCTTGTGGGCGGGCCCAGCCTGGGAATGGGCTGTCCTTCCTCAAAGCCCGGGCCCAGGGCAGAAATTCTGACCTCTCCAGCATCAAGACAACCAGCTTCTTACTAGGCCACTGCTTTCTCTCTTTCTTTATTTTTTTCTCCATTTTGGGGCATTTTACTTGAACAGGAAGATTTTTTTATTTTCTCTTTTACATACTTTGGCTTTTATTTCTAATTATAACAGTAAGACATGAGAACACCCTCTTTATAAAAGCTTCAAGCACTACAGAGAGACAACACCCCGTTGACTCTGCCTTGGGAAACACCATTATTAGATGTCTTTGGGGGGTTTATCTCCTTAGATTCCAATGTATGTGCCTGGAGACGTCACTGTATTTTTTTTTCTTCCAGTTTTATCGAGATATAATTGACATACAGCACTACATGAGCTTAAGGTGTACAGCATAATGATCTGACTTAACGTACATCATGAAATGATTATCACAAGTTTAATTAACATCCATCGTCTCATATAGATACAAAATTAAAGAAACAGAAAAAAATTTTTCCTTGTGTTGAGAACTTTTAGGATTTATTGTCTTAAGAACTTTCATATGTAACATACAGCAGTGTTAATTATATTCATCATGTTGTACAAGACCTCACTGCATTATGGGTTTCCCCGTCTTTCTTAAACATGAAAGAATCTTACCATACACATCAGCCTACAACTTGGGTTGGTTTTCTTCTCCCTCTACGGTACATCTTGAGGCTCTTTCCGCATCAGTCTGCAGACATCTGCTCATCCTTTTTAAGAGCTGGGAGTGCCCTGGGTCTTGCCGGGTGGATGGTTCATTAGTCTGGCTCCCACCCACAAGCATGAGTTGGTCCCCTGTGGCTTATCAGAGGGAGGATCACCCTTGATCACATGCCCTGTGGCCACACGGAATGGTTTCTCAGGACAGAAGTGGCCTTGCTGGACCCACTGTCCACTCTTTTTGATTTTAGTCAATGTGAACTTACAGCTAGTTGGCAACCCCACCTGCAGGGCAGGAACGTGGCAGTGACCCTCCCCGACCCCAGTACCGTGGGGTTTCAGAGTTCAGGGAATGGGGAGTGAGGGTCTGGGGGATGTCCCCTTCCTGTGGCCTGGCTTCCTCCCTGCCCGGAGGGTTGGGCTGACAGTCGGCCAAGCAGCACAGTGACTAAAGGGACCCACATCCCAGGCCGGGAACTGGTGATGCGGAGGCAGGAAGTTGGGCTCAGTGGAGGTGGGCGCGCTAGGGGAGGAAACTGCTCTCCCTCTTGGGGGGAGGGGGGATCTGCCCGTGACCTGGGGGCCTCCCGTCCCTGAGCTCCAACATGGTCGGGATCGGGATCTAGCGACCCCAAGACCTCCACCTTTACCAGCTAGAGACCTGAGTGGGGACATCATAGTCCCGGTTCGTGGGCTGCGGTGGGGACAATTCAACAGTTGCTGACGCTTTCACTGGATGAGAAAGTCCCGTGGGCTTTTCCTTCTCTTAAATTCTTCCTCCCATGCTGCCTGCTGATTTACAGCCACATAGTTCATTTATCTGAAGGCTGATGTTTATTGTGCAATCTTCAGAGCCACAGGGCAGGACGCAAAAGACACCCAGCCACTTTCACATTTGCTTCCTCCAAGCTGTAAGGTTGCTGGTCGCTGTAGAGGAGCCCAGGGGTCTGAGGGGCCGGGCAGCTGCACCCCAGGCACTGGACATCTTTCCCTAAGCTGATTTCAGTAGGCACGCTGCCTGGGCCTGCCATACTTTTAGGGACCCATGAAAGTGTGTTAATTTCCTTTAAAATCAGACGAAACAAAATGAATGTTCAGACCAGAGAATGTGTTTTAACATATAATATTAATATGTTCATCATTATACCAATGCAGTCATAAAATATATTTTTGTTTTTTTATTTTTTTGTGGAGGAAGGAGCCCATGGAGGCAAAAATGCCCAGAACCGACCAAAGTCTTACCATGGCTCTGGATTTCCCCTTCCCAACCTCAATTTCTTCACTTGTGAAGTGAGGATTAGAAAGGCCAGGCTAACCTTTGCCTTCCTGTCATCTGGCCCCACCGCCCCAGGCCCTTTCCTGTCGTAGCTAGCCACAGGGAACTAAGTGCCCTGCGTTTTCCAGCAGGCGCACCTCTGCTCTCTCTGGTCCTCTGCTTAGAATGTCATCCAGGCAACCTTCAGATGCCAGCTGACCCCCAAGCTGGACAAGGACCCTCCTCCCCTGAACTGCAGTGACCCTTTCTCGGCTTTCTCTCCACCTGAATGATGCTTCCTCCTCGCACTGGCTCAGGGCTTTAGCTTGCAAAGCACCTTTCAGATCTGGAATCACATTTTACTCTTAAGGAACACAGTCAGGTGGCAGGAGAAGAAGTGACCTGCCCAGGGTCACACAGCAAAGGAGACTCAGAGCTAGGGGGTTCCTGACTCGTGGCCCAGCGAGTGCGCCTCTGTCTCTTGTTTTGGCATCTGTTTTTCCATCTGTAATATATTCTTGAACGTCAGTTTTGCCATCTGTAAAATGGGGCTTCCAAGGATCCCGTCCACGTGGGGCTTTTGTAGAGATTAAACAAGTTAATATATGTCATACATTTATCATGGGTCCTGGCACGTGGCAAGTGTTGGATAAAAGACAGACGTTGTTGTTACTGATAATACCTTATCTCACTGATATGGGATTATTAATTAATGATTAGTTTTTCTGATTAAAAGAGAGAAAGGCCTCTGAGAAACTGACCTGGCCCTGGGGAGTTGGCCCCCCGGCTGCCATGTCTGTGGGGAACCTGGGCCTTGCCAGACCTAGAGTTGAGGCCCTTTCCTTTTCACCCACAGCGGACGCTGTGTACCTGGACTCAGATGAGGAGCGGCGGGAGTACGTCCTCACCCAACAGGGCTTCATCTACCAGGGCTCAGCCAGGTTCATCAAGAGCATACCTTGGAATTTTGGGCAGGTAAGGCCACACCCTGCCCCTCCCAACCATCTTAGGCCCACTGTGTGCTGGGTCCTGAGTCTGAGACAGTCAGAATCAAAGTCAGAAGTGTGAGCAGGTCTGAGTCACCCACGCCATGCTGTCAAAGATTCAAGGGCCCTGAAATGGCTAGAGGCTCAGAGAGGGCCCAGGCCAAGCCTGAGGTCACACAGCAAAGGGTGGCCCTATCCACTGTGGGAGCAGCAGCTCTGGATTCAAGGTGGGAAAGAATAGGAGGGCCTTTGAGAGTTGTGGGGCTGGCAGGTGCTCCATGAGGGAGAAGGCGAACATTCAAGGCCGTATATCAAAATAATGGGCAGCACTGGAGAAAGCTTACGATATACTAGGCCTGTGCTGAGAGGGGCTTTAAACCGTTATCTAGATCAGTGGTTCACAAACTTGAATATATGTCAGAATCACCTAAAAAAATGGGTTAAAACACAGGTTCCTGGGTCCCATCCCTAGTTTCTGATACAGTAGGTCTGGGTGTGGGCTGAGAATTTGAATTTTTAACAAGTTCTCGGGTGATGCTGTTGCTATTGATCCAGGGATAACTTGGAGAATCACTAGCTACTGCTGACTGACAAACAAGTCCAAAGCTTGGAGGCTTGAAGAAACAATCATTCATTATTTCTCATAAATCTATGGGCCAACCAGGACATGGCTGTCTAGGCTGGGCTTGGCTGATCTCAGCTGGTTGGCTCATCACTGTACCACGTGATCCCTCCTCTTTCAGCAGGCCAGCCTGGGCTGGTTCTCCAAATCAACGCTCTTATTTCCTCTACTATCCAGCCCCATAAAAATTCTTGAGATATTGCTGAGAAGACTCATAAAGCAAGAACCATCCCACCCCTTGCCCTTCAACCTCCTGCTGTATTAGTGGCTGTTGGCCTCCTGGGGTAGGGTTCACCTTGAGATTTCTCTTAGCAGCCCCTGGATCAGGGTCCATGTTCAGGACTAGAGAGTCCTGCCCTGGGATCACAGGATGATCCCTGAGATCTGGGGCTCCGGCCTCAGTTTCCTCTTCTGAATATTGGGGATAATAATTGCAAAACTATCTGCCTCCAAATAACTGCAGAAACCCTGTAGCCCTCTGTGGGATGTAAATGAAATGGTGATATGACTGTGATGCATAAAATACATCAAAAAATGAATTGGCTCTTTATTTCCCAGGGCTCTGTATTCTCCCCCTGAGAAACAGAACAAAGCCAACTCCTCCCTTTCATTTTCTGAGTTCCTGGTCTGTGTCCAGGTTGTGCGGGGCTGTGGGACATGACCTTGCAAACTTCCGGAAGTCATCACTAACCAGGATGATAAGACCTAAAGGAAGGAAGGGAATCAGGCAGTTCCTGAAGTAGGCAGCATTTGAGCTGAGCTTTGGAAGAGGTGGGTGCCTGCTGTTCCAAACAAAAGGAACAGCATGAACTGAAGTTCAGAGGTGGGAAAGTTTATGTTGTACCTAAGAAGTATGCTACAGTTTGGGGAGCACTTATATGAGAAGGGGCCCCAGGAGATGACGTGGGAGAAGTCAGCAGTGTTCAGGTTGTGAACAGCCCTGCATGTCAGGCTGATGGCAATAGGGGGCCACAAAATGAATGGTTCAAGCCAGGGAGGGCTATTCTGTGTCATGGAGGGAGACCTGCGCTAAGGCCTGGTTTGGGACAAGACCACAGAGACGGGGAGCGGGGGGCAGACGGGAGAGCCCTTGAACGTGACAGATGGGTGGTCCGATGGAAGGTGACAAGGAGAGATTTTGATAAACATAACATCTGAGTTGCAAGGATGAGAAGGTGTGCGTCACACAGAGAGAGGCAGGAAGAGCATTCCAAGCAAAGGAAATAGCAAGTACAAAGGTCCTGAGGCAGTGAGCCTGGAGCAGAATGAGTATGGGTGAGAGCGGTGAGAGATGAGGTCAAAGATGGGGTGGGACACAGATCTCTTTTTTTTTTGAATTTTATTTTATTTATTTTTTATACAGCAAGTTCTTATTAGTTATCGATTTTATACACATTAGTGTATATATGTCACTCCCAATCTCCCAAGTCATCCCACCACCACCTCCCTTCCTCCGCCCCCGCTGCCACTTTCCCCCCACTCGGTGTCCTTACGTTTGTTCTCTATGGGACACAGATCTTAATGGGCCTTGCAGGCCACAGGGAAAAGTCTAGATTTTACTCTGGGTGCAGTGGAAACAGGAGTGATGAGGTTAGATTTACATCTTTAGTCTATATTTTGGTTCCAATCCGAACGGTGTGTGGTGATGGGATGGGGAAGGAGGGGAGGCTCATCAGCTCTGCAGGGTGAGTCAGGCTTTAGGGAAGTGAAGACTTGGCGGTGGGGGAGTGCAGTGGCTGGGCCTGAGGTGACTCGGAGGGGAGGGAAGCTCCAGGGACGCTGGGCTTTTCACTCTGGGCTCTACTCCAAGTTCTCAGGACCCCCCAGCCTGGATGCAGTCACACCCCCTCCCCCTCTCTAACACATTCAGTCATTGTCCCACCTCACCCCCCCTTTCCTGGGCCAGGAAAAGCTGGTGCCACAGAGATGTGACAGACCCAGCCCGAGCCTCGGAGCCTCCCATCTGGTGTGTGAGACACAGCAGAGGGTTCCCACAGCTGCTGGACTTCAAGGCAGGCTTCCCAGAGGAGGTGACTTCTCAGCTCCCTCATCCTCCCCTTGTTTCCTCTGACACAGTTTGAAGACGGGATTCTGGACATCTGCCTGATGCTCTTGGACGTCAACCCCAAGTTCCTGAGGGACGCTGGCCGCGACTGCTCCCGCCGCAGCAGTCCCGTCTACGTGGGCCGGGTGGTGAGCGCCATGGTGAGTGAGTAGCAGGCCCGCCCCAGGGGCCCTCCCTTCCTGTGATGATGGAGGCCAGGCCCCGCGCTGGGCACGGTGGGGGGACCCAGGAGATGGGTGAGTCCCAGCTAGGAGACCTTGTATTTGGAGAGACAAGGTACAGATGCGGGTAATGCCATGTGGTCCCTCAAAGCAATCCATTCATTCATTCATTCACTCACTCATCCAGCAACTCTTCATCAAGGGCCACCCACATCCTAGGCACCAGGGAAAAGCAGGTGTAAGACATGAATGGTCTCTAACTTCACAGAGCTTCCGTTCTAGGGTGTGTGTGGGAGGAGAGAGGCGGAACCACAGTGTCACATGAGCGCACAGTCGTAAGTTACGATGCACTCGCCAGAGGGGCCAGATGCATGCGTGACAGTGTCTGAACACAGGGCCTGACCCCAGCAAGGGGCTGGGGGACCTCCCTGAGTGATGAGTCCCGAGTTGACGTAGTAACTGGGAGGACAAGAGCATCCCAGGCAGAGGGGACAGCTTATGCAAAGGCTCCCTGAGGAGGGACGGCTGTGGCAGGTTTGAGGAGCAAAAGGGGGGCCAGTATGGCTGGAGCAGAGCACATGCAGGAGGGCCGGGTGCAGGTGGGCTGCAGAGGGGGCGGGGCCAGACGGTGCAGGCCTCAGGGCCACGGCATTTTATTCTCGAGGTTCTGGGAGTCTGGGGGCAAATGACACAATCTGGGCAGGGGCCAGAGGGGGGTCTTTGTAAAACCCAGATCACGCCGTGTCACTCCCCTGCCACCCCGTGGACAAATTCACATCTCCAGCATCACCCTCACGACCTTGACCCCTCTCTACCTCCTCCCTCCTGCTTCTCTCTCTGGCGCCAGCCATCTCTAACCTCCCAGTCTGTCACACCTTGGGATCTTTGCACCTGCTGTTCCTTCAGCCCGGAACGCCCTTCCCTGCCTTTTCATGTGCTGAACTCAGGCCCACCCTGGTGCAGCCGTCACCCTTTCCCCAGGCTTGGTCCCTCTGATGCTATCGCTGGTTGCAGGTCAACTGCAATGATGACCAGGGCGTGCTGCTGGGACGCTGGGACAACAACTACGGGGACGGCATCAGCCCCATGTTCTGGATCGGCAGCGTGGACATCCTGCGTCGCTGGAAGAATAACGGCTGCCAGCGCGTCAAGTATGGCCAGTGCTGGGTCTTTGCTGCCGTGGCCTGCACTGGTGAGCGGCGCACGGGATGTGAGAGGGCCTGGAACCGCCCTTGGCTTCTGTGAGCCCGGGTCCCTGCAGCCTTCTCCCAGGCCTGATGTGTAACGGAGCCAGGGAGATTTGGTCAAATAAGGGGGCATCTGACCCCCGTGGTCACGGGGTTTCTGCAGGGAGCCGAATGGTGGATCGGCCCAGGGACTCGAGACGGACTGCCCGGGTAGAATCCCAGCTCTCTGCCTCTGACCCCTGGGAGGACTTGGGCAAGAGACCTGGTGTCTCCAAGCCTCAGTTTCCTCACGTGTAAAATGGAGACAGCAGTAACTGACCCAAGTCCCAGGGAGCTCTTAGGACCCAGGGAGATGTCACTTAGCACAGTCTCTAGTTCAAGTTAGGTGGGGTTTGTGGGTTTCCGGGGCAGCTGGGATTCCTCAGCTGGATCCTGGGGCATTTTGTCTGTGTCCATAAGTCGGCTGACAGTGATTGGATGGACGTTTGCAGTGACGGGCACAGTGACACACTTTTCTGTTTGGCCAGCCTGCCCATACCCATTCCTCTCTGAATCATTACAAGCTGCTATTATTAGCTCCCCTTAGAGGAGGAAACGGAGGCTCAGAGAAGAGAAGTGGCTTGGCCAAGGTGGCACAGCTGGTGAGCGGCACAGCCAAGCTTGGAACGAGATGGGCCTGCCTCTGGCACAGCCTCCTGGCCTTAGACTGTGATGATGAGGCCTCCCGGGACACCATCCCTGGCACAGGAGTGGAGCCTTGCTCCCTGGGCAGCGGGGACAGGCCTCCCCAAGCCTCAGGTCTGTACTCTGAAGCCTGTCACATGGTGGGGCAAGGCCTGGGGTTGGGACATCAGCCCTCGCCACGGGCAGCAGAGCGTCCAAGTTGAAGGGCACAGGAACCAGGCAAGAGGTGAAGGGTCACAGCTGCTCCTTCCTTCCTCCTCCCAGGGCCCTCACGTCTCCCGGCCAGAATCCAGGGCCATGGGGAGGCTCTTGCCCTGGTTGACGGCGGGCACAGGGCAAAGGTCACAGCCTTGCCCCTCCCCTGTCTCAGAGACTCAACCTCAATCAAAACTAAAAGTAAAACGAAGGTCCTTCAGACTATATCTAGTAGGCCTTTCTCTTTCACTTCTTTTTTTTTTTTTTTTTTTTTTTGCGGTTCGTGGGCCTCTCACCGTTGTGGCCTCTCCCGTTGCGGAGCACAGGGTCCGGACGCGCAGGCTCAGCGGCCGTGGCTCACGGGCCCAGCCGCTCCGCGGCATGTGGGATCTTCCCGGACCGGGGCACGAACCCGCGTCCCCTGCATCGGCAGGCGGACTCTCAACCACTGCGCCACCAGGGAAGCCCTGCTTCGCTTCTTTTTTCAGATGTTACTTTCTTTACCTACCCCTGAAGTATGTTACTTTTACATTTTACATAAAATTAACATAAAAAAATGAAGGAGGAAAAACACCCATAATTCCCTCTGTCAGGAGCACCTAGCATCACCATTTGGGCAGGATTCGTACCCGGGGTCTTCGTCCCTCCTCTGCGGTCTATAGATGCCACTTGACATCCTGCCTCTTTGTCGCCTATCATTCCAACACCAGTCCCTTTCCCAGTTACTCCGGGCTCTCTGTAAACTGTGCTGAGGCACAAATGCAGGCCCTCCTGGTCCATGATGGGGTCCCAGTGCGCCTGAACCCCGGGCTAGAGAGGAGGAAACAAGGCCCAGAGAGGCGAAGGGACTGGCCTCAGGCCACACAGCCTGAAGCAGCTGGGGCTGGAACGGAAGGGCTCCTGACCTTTGTTCCCTCTTCGGCTTGCCCCGCGGTTCACTCCTCACTCTGAATCTCTGTCATTCCTTCCCTTCCTCCTTTTCTTTCTACTTCACCCACTCCTTCATCCCATTTGACAAATTAGTCTGTGCCAGGCCTGTGCTGGGCTCCGGGGATATAAAATAAGACAGCTCGCTCACTGCCCTCAGAGGACAAATTAGAGAATCCCTCACACACGTGTATATTGAGAATGATGATGAATCCCCAGTTTTGCTATGAACGCAAATGATGGGGTAATCTCAACCCGGCCGGGTGGCCTTCCTGGCCCAGGGAACAGCATATGCCAATGTCCTGGGGCTGTTGGCAGCATGGAGTGCTGGAGGAGCAGCGAGGCCAGTGTGGCTGGAGCAAAGTGTGCAGGAGGTGGTCAGGGGCCAGACAGTGCGGGGCAAGGGCCACGGTGGAGGTCCGGCCTTGACCTCGAGGGCTGTGGGCAGCCATTGAGGGTTTAGCAGAGGACTGTTAATGTCAGATTTGCATTTAGAGTCTTTTGTTAGCTGTGATGTGAAAGGGAAAGAGTGGACATGGGGCAACCAGCAAGGTGGGTGCCATTGTCCGGGCAAGGGGATGGCACACCCTTACCAGTGTGCAGTGCTCCCTGGGGTACAGATGGGCACGTGGAGGCCCAAGCAGAGCAGATGTCTCTAGGGCCTCAGCTCATCCCCTAAGCTCTCTCCACCGTGTCCCCCGACCCAGTGCTGCGGTGCCTCGGCGTCCCCACCCGTGCCGTGACCAACTATAACTCGGCCCACGACCAGAACAGCAACCTGCTCATCGAGTACTTCCGCAACGAGTTTGGGGAGATCCAGAGTGACAAGAGCGAGATGATCTGGTGAGGGGGGACGCTCAGGGGGAAGGATCTCCTGGAGAGGAAACTGCGGGCGATTTCTCAGAGGAGGTCACATTTGAACTGGGTTTAAAAGTTGAACAGTATTTGGACAAAAGGAAGCGGGCCTTGGAGAGGCTCTGGGAGGGGGACAGCAGGAGCAAAGGCCAAGAGGAAGGAAAGTCAGCGCAGGGAGCATGAAAGGGCGTCAGGGAGAACGCACCGTCCGGTCTGCTTTGCCAGGCTGGGGGTCTGGTCTTGATTCCAAAGGCTTCAGACTGGAGAGGGGAGTTGCTTATGACCGTGGGGACAGATCGGAAGCAGGGGGCGGGGCTGTGGTCCAGGTGGGTTGGGGGGGGTTCTGAACCTGTGAGCTGAAAAAGACGGAAGTGTAGAGAAATTAGGAGATCCGGTCAGCTGGGCTTGCAGAGCCACTGAGAGGGGAAAGGAGGAGGGGAGAGGGGTTGAGGGCTCCCAGTGTAGGAGGGCGCACCCGACTGGGGCCCCCAGAGGAAGAGCGAAGTGTGGGAGGGGATGTTCTGGGGTCAGCTTAGGACAAGGCGAGCGTGGACAGTCCGCAGGAGGTGACCGTGAAGGTCTGCGTGAGAGTCCTGGTCTACTTTCTGTTTTGTTTCCCCAACAGGAACTTCCACTGCTGGGTGGAGTCGTGGATGACCAGGCCTGACCTGCAGCCGGGATACGAGGGGTGGCAGGCCCTGGACCCCACGCCCCAGGAGAAGAGCGAAGGTGGGTAGGCAGGTGTGGCCCCATTACCGAGATGAAGAAACAGAGGCTGGAGGGGACCCACCGAGCAGAGGGGCTCCTCAGCTGGAGAGGGGCAGAGCTTGGATGCTAACCCAGGTCTGGCTGACTCCAAAGAACATTGAGCGTTGGGGGACCTCACTGATATTTTATAAAACACCTCTTTTATAATTTGAAAAGTAATTCATGCACATTGTGGAAAACAGAAAATATGGAGAAGCACAAAGAAAAAGAGTCAAATAGCATCTTTGTCCTCTTCCCCCCAAGAAATTTCATTAACAATCACACGCAGCTTCCAATAATTTCAAATGAATCCTTCCTCAGAATAATATTTTAAATACACACAATATAACACCTAGGGTTCAATTACATTGCAATATAGTTATCAAAATTTTTAAAATATATTTGTGATATAGTAATATATGCTTTATATAGCAAGATTTATTAGTAGAATCAATAAGTTCCATAATTTCGTGGTAGAGGTGAACGTAATCTATATTTCCAGTTATCTGTAACAACTATAAAGAGATGTAAAAATATCTGTGGTTCTTATGAGTGACAAGTCATAAGTGCACCTAAGACTGTGGTTTTTGGTCTTCTTTCACAGTCGAAGGAAGTGAAAATAATGATGTAATTTTTTCCCATCCAAGTTTATGAACTCCTGAATTCTATTTGCTGCGCCTTGGGGGTTCCATGGACCCCAGGTTAAGAACTCTTCCTGCACATGGCCTTTCATCCTGGCCCTGTCACTTCTGCATATATCATTATCATTTCTCTATCAGATAGTTTTCTGTGATTTTAATTTTAATTTAATGTTACCACATTCCGTCAAATGGACGCACTGTAATATAGCTACCACGCCTCTAGTCCTCAACATTTAAATTTGTGACCAGTTTGAGGCAGTGGTAAACCACACCCAGATAAACATCTAGCTCTCTTGTTCATTTCGTCAGCACACGCTCCCTGAGTCAGTGTCGGACATTGACTGCTACTCTCAGTCTGGGCAGGAAACCAGGCAGACACACACCCTTGTAAAGTATTGCCTACTGTTGGCTCCCTCATTTCCTTAAGTGCCTTGGGATACATTTCTCTTTATCAAACACATAGCGATAAGTGTTTGCCAGTCCTTATTAGGTAGGTACAAATATCCCCACGTGAAGCCAGGACTCAGAGAAGTTAAGTGACTTCTCCAAGGTCACACAGCTAATAAGAGACTGAGCTGAGATTTGAACCCCAGAAGCTGGGTTCCAGGGTCCCCTGGAATTCTTTTTTTTTTTTTTTTTTTTTTTTGTCTTGTTACATGCCTTGTAAGATCTCAGTTTCCCAACCAGGGGCTGAACCCCAGGGCCCCGGCAGTGAAAGCGCAGAGTCCTAACCACTAGACCACCAAGGAACTCCCTCCCCTGGAATTCTTAATTCTTACCTGATGCTGCCTTCTTAGAAATGGAATCCCTGAGTCAAAGACTATATGGTCTCTAGGTTTTCGGCTACGTGTGGTTGAATTGTGGAAGATTTGGAGGTACCACCCTCCCCTCAGCCCAGGCTCATCTTACCCTCCTCCTCCTCCCAACCAGGGACATACTGCTGTGGCCCGGTTCCCGTTCGTGCCATCAAGGTGGGCGACCTGAGCACCAAGTACGATGCCCCTTTCGTCTTTGCCGAGGTCAACGCCGACGTCGTGGACTGGATCCGGCAGGATGATGGGTCCATGCACAAGTCCATCAACCACTCCCTGGTCGTGGGGCAGAAGATCAGCACAAAGAGCGTGGGCAGAGATGAGCGGGAGGACATTACCCACACCTACAAGTACCCAGAGGGTAGGGGCCCTAGGCGCATCACTGCCTTGCAGATAAGCAGCTTGTTTACCAGCCCAGAGGGCATGTGTGTGTGTGTGTGTGTGTGTGTGTGTGTGTGTGTGTGTGTTTTCTGGCAGCTTGCAAACAACAATGATCTGTAAGTTACTCTCCATTTCAAGAAATTCCTTAGAATCAGGTGCAAACTTGACAAACACACTGGGGGCAGGGGGACAGTGGTAAAGGATTATTCATTTAGAAAAAGAATTCTATATTCCACAGAAAGATTTCATTTGGTTTTTAAGCCTCACTTTCTTTGTTGGTTTGACTCAATAAAACTGAAAGGGATGGCTGTTATACAAGAGAGGCTTGCATCTTAACAGAAAAATCACGATGTCCATGTTGTTTAACAGAGTTTATTAGTGGTGGGAGCTCCAACAATAGATGGTCAATTCCATGCTTTTTTTAAAAAAAATCTTTATTTATTTATTTATTTGGCTGCACTGGGTCTTAGCTGCGGCATGCGTGATCTTTAGTTTTGGCATGCGGGATCTTTAGTTGCAGCATGAGGGATCTAGTTCCCTGACCAGGGATCGAAGCTGGGCCCCTTGCATTGGGAGCACGGAGTCTTAACCACTGGACCACCAGGGAGGTCCCTCCATCTTTTTTTTTTTTTTAACATCTTTTTTGGAGTATAATTGCTTTACAATGGTGTGTTAGTTTCTGCTTTACAACAAAGTGAATCAGTTATACATATACATATGTTCCCATATCTCTTCCCTCTTGCATCTCCCTCCCTCCCATCCTCCCTATCCCACCCCTCTAAGAGGTCACAAACCACCCAGCTGATCTCCCTGTGCCATGCAGCTGCTTCCCACTAGCTATCCACCCTACATTTGGTAGTGTATATATGTCCATGCCACTCTCTCACTTCGTCACAGCTTACCCTTCCCCCTCCCCATATCCTCAAGTCCATGCTCTAGTAGGTCTGTGTTTGCAAAGTATTTGTGCTGAAGAGGCTTGGAAGTCCAGAGGGGCCTCGGAAGAGAAGTTCCTGGAACTCTGTAGTGTTAATTGTTTTAGCATTTCACACACACGTGGGGAAGTGGGCATGAAGGTAGATTGGAAAGGTTTAAAGAGAAATGGACCAAAAGAAACTTAAAGATAATAAGATGGGTTCAATCAGACACAAAGATGAAGCTTCTTTCTGCTACTAATATTAAATCAGTAGTGGGAAAAAGATGTGGTTTATTTTAAAAATTGGATTTGAGCACATCCAACGGCCAATTCAATAGACAGATATTTTCTAAGCATCTACGGTGTGCCAAGCACAGTAGGGTTCACAGTAGTGACTAAGAAACCACAGCCTTTATCTGACCCCCGTTGACTCTCCAGGGCTGACTGGGGATTCGGTATTAAGTGGCCGTGCTCTAGTGGGAAGGGCTAAAACAGAAGGAAAAGATGCTTTCCCTGGCCTCTGAAAGGTCTAGAGCTGATGATTTGATAGAAGAAATAAATATGTACCCAACAACACTGGGGACAAAAATAGAAGGCACACTGGGAGAAGTAAATGGAATATAAAGCAGGGGGCAGTCATTCCTGCTGGAAAGCTCAACAGGTAGAGAAGGGAGGGAAAGAATTTCAGGTAGAAGTGGTCCCTGTGCAAATGCTTAGAGGTGAGAAAGTTCTCATTGTATCAGTGCCTACTAGGCACCAAACACTGTTGTAGGCATTGGGCATGACTTAAGATTAAGTAAAACACAGTCTTAGTCCTCAAGAGACTTGAGAGTGTAAGCATATGAACAGAAAAAAAACCTGGTGGGCCAAAACACCATGACAGGCAATAGGCAGCTATGAAACTCCAAAAGACATTGTGACTCTTTCATCCTGGGAAAGGAGTAGTCAGAGAAGGTGTCCTGGAAGAGGGGTCATTTGGGGATGGGTCTTGAGGGATGTATAGGAGTTCACTTGTGGAAAGTAAATAAAATACTCTTTCCTCCTCCTGGCACAGTAAGGTAAAGAAGGGGCTCCCTCAGGGGTGCACTGAGCCATCAGGACTCTGAGAAGCCAGCTTGCCCTGCTCCCAGCCTCCTCCTCATTGATCCCCCTTCCAGCTGTGATGAAGCTCTCTTCCCTGTCCCCACAGGGTCCGCAGAGGAGAGGGAAGCCTTCACAAGGGCCAACCACCAGAACAAACTGGCTGATAAAGAGGAGACAGGGGTGGCCATGCGGATCCGTGCGGGCCAGGGCATGAACAGGGGCAGCGACTTCGACGTCTTTGCCCACATCACCAACAACACTGCCGAGGACCACACTGGCTGCCTCCTGCTCTGTGCCCGCACCGTCAGCTACAACGGGATCCTGGGACCCGAGTGTGGCACCAAGGACCTGCTCAACTTTTCCCTGGAGCCCTTCTCTGGTAAGGCCCTGTGTTCCTGGAGCAGCTGTTGACCACCCTGATGACATGCTAGGTCGTGCCCTGAGAGCTGAACGTGTGCCATCTACCTCACAGACACTCCCATCGCCCTCACTGTGGGTCAGGCCCTGTCCTCGGCACTTTATAAATAGCAACCCAGTTCCTTCTTATAACAAAAGTAGAAGGTGGATTCTTTTATGGCCCCATTTTCCAGATGAGAAGACTGAGCACAGAGAGGTTAAGTAACTTTCCCAAGACCACACAGGAAGTGACAGGATGGAGACTTGAACCTGTACTCGTAGCAGCTATTCTATTTTGTTCCATCTCATCTTCGCATGACCCCTGACTGCTTTCCCAGACTCTCTGCTGCCCCTTCCAGCAAATTCCTTTCCTCCGTCTCCAGCAACTCACACTACAGGTGCCTTTCCCCAGAGCCCCTTTGAGAACCTCTCCTATTTCTCTGGAGGTTCTCAGGCTCAGAGAGAAGAGATTCAAGACCAGCACTACCCAGAGAACTTTCTGTGATTTAAGGATGTCCTGTATCTGCGTTGTCCAGTGCGGTAGCCACTAGCTCCATGTGGCTATTGTGGGCTTGCAGTGTGGCTGGTGTAATTTTGGGACTAAAGTTTTAACTTCACTTAAACAGCCACATGTGGCCGGAAGCTGCCATACTGGACAGTGTGGCTCTAACAGTGATAGGAAAGGAAAAGCCCTGATCTTCTCCTCTTCCATGGTTCCAGTGCCTGGCCCAGCCTCCCTGGGAGCAGATCCCCTTCCCTGTTTGGGGCTGAAATGATGTCAGTAGCTCACCCAGCCCTCAACCCCAGGCAGAGCCTCTGTCGCTCTGGCTTCTTGGTTGGACACCTGCACAGTCATCGTCCCCTTGATCCCTTTCACTGCTGGCTTTGTCACCACTACTGGTTATCTCCCTAAAATTAAGCTGGAGACCCTGAGAGGGGTTGCGGCTGCCGAGGTCACTTAGGGAGGCAGCATGGAGCCCAGTCTCCTATCCCCCCCAGCAGCCCATTCTCCGTTCCTGCACTTGGAGCCTGTGGGCATGGGGAGGGCGGGGGGGGGGTCTTTGAGTCGGGAGAGGACCTGGGGTCAGCATGATCTGAGTAGAACATCAGTCAACCCTGGGGCCTCTATCTCAGGCCCACCTCAGGCACCCTGGAGCCACACGCCAGGACAGAGCAGACCCTCTGTCAGGGTCCCTGAGCAATGGCAAACTCTAGGGGCAGAGCCACGTGGCACCAGGGCTGGGGCCCCAACACTTACGCTGCTAAAAGGCGTGTTCGGAGGCCAGACTTGGCTTTGAATCTGGCCTCTCCCACCTTCTGTTATTATTATTATTATTAATTTTGGCCGCGCCATGTGGCGTGTGGGATCTTAGTTCCCCGACCAGGGATCCAACCCGTGCCCCCTGCATTGGGAGCTCGGAGTCTTAACCACTGGACCACCAGGGAAGAACCTCTCCCACCTTCTAGATGTATAACCTTGAGCCTTGAATCACACTCATCCATCAAATGGGGCATTAGCATGCCCCTCATGGGCTGCGAAGGAGATGTGTGCTCAGGAAAGATCTGGAAAGTGTATAATGGTGCCTGAACACGGCGGGGCTCTTCATTCTTCGCTGAGCAAGTGCCGACCGGTGTGGGGAGGCCGAAAAGCATCTTTCCTGAACCCTGCTGTGCCAGGCAATGGCCTCAGGGCCGGGCTCAGTGCTTCCTGAGTCACTGCCAACCTTGCTGGTGTGCAGAGGACTCAGCTCTCATCTCCACATCCAGGCCCCGAGTCAAGGGCAGGGCTCCATCCCTACAGGTGTGTGGGGTGGTCGGGATACCGAGGTCCTAGTTCCTGCAATTCTGCCCACAGGCTGTGGGCTCCTGGGTATTTCTCTTCTCCATTCCAGGCCCCGGGTTCCCTATTTGTACAAAGGCTGGTTCATCTTTGAAGAGCCCTTCCAGCCCCTTTGTGTGAATGCACACGTGTCAGTTCTTCCTCACGCTCAGAACCGCTTCAAAGGGAGGAAGTGTCTTTCCTGGAATGTGTATCATAAGGTGAACTGCAACCTGAGCCAGGGATGCCAGAATAACTTCCACCCAGGCTGCTGTTGAGTCATCCTTTGCCTCCCAGATACCCTCAGGCCCTTCGCAGCATTCTTCGGCTTCAGCCACAGCCGCCAGTGTTTCTTCCTGGGGATGTGTTCACAGCGGAGGGGTCCCTCCTGCTACGGAGACCTCTGAGGGGCGCAGCCTGTCGGGAGAGGGCAGAGGAGAGCAGTGGTCCTGCGTGTTGCCCTCAGGTGGGGCTAGGCCAGGATGCCCTATTGAGGCCTCCAAGGCCAAAGTCAACCTGAGAGTGATTCTTCCACCCTGTGAGACCCTGAACTTTGGCTGAGTTGCTGGTTATTCTTTGATGATAAGATCTGGGGGATTTCCATGTACTAGCGGACAGGAAGCCAGGCCTAGGACAGCTGAACTGAATCCGGCTGTCCCCCACCCGGCCTCCTTGCTCTCTCCCTTCCTGCCACCCACCCTTTCTCTCTCTCTGGATACCCTCACCCCTCCAGGTGGGTCATGAGGAATGCAGGCAGCCTGATCTCTGTGATGATCAAAGGAATCATCTAAGGAATGAATAGACACTAACCGCAAACGTTTCCCTCTTTCAGCCAGCATCTGGCCCGAAGCCAAGGCCAAGGCCCCGGGCCTGTAGACAGCCGTTCTCCAAGGTCCAGCCCGACCCTGACCTAAGCCTCCTGGAAAAGTTAACAGCTGGGGGGCCACCTCCTCCAGGTTCCTGGAGGACAATCGTTTCCTTCTTTCCTGTGGAGCTGGTCAGAGTTTCCACTCTGCTCCACCAGGTCCTGACCCAGGAATTTTCACTCCTTTTTGGCAGAAACTTTGGGTTTTTTTTTCCCCCCACATCATCTGAGCAGAGGTTGGGGCAGATCCACCCCAGGAATGAGTGACTAGAGGGCTGGGCACACATTTTCCAGAGAGTGGGATGGGGAACACCAGTGTGCCCAGCCAGGACCCGGACCCTGACTCAGGCAGAGAGAAGGTGACTGTCTGCTCGGGCCTTCCCGGCCCTAGAGATGACCTCCCAGCGGGTGCTCACTGGCCCGGGCACCCCAGACCCTTGCTAACCTCCCTCTTTAACGGTAAGCTCAGGTCTCAAACTCAGAGCCCTCAGCAGATGAGAGTATCGGCCCGAATTGAATAAATATGACTTTGTTTGCTGGTGTTTGTTTTTACCAGCTTCCTTCTACTTATGGTAAATGAGACAGGTTTTCCACAAATAATGATGAAAAGGTTCCCTAAGCAAAAAAAGTTAAAAAGTGTAAAGCGAGGGGACTGAAAGAAAAATTATTTAATGAGGAGTTACTCAGACATGTGAAAAATCACGTGAATGGCTGGAGTTTGGGCAACGCTGGTCTAGTGCAGGGACGGAGGGGACAGACGGCAGAAAAAGAAGAAACAGCATCTCCCATCATGGCACTGGGACAGTGAGGAGAGGTTGGTTGGGCTCCATGGAGCCCCAAGCCCATCCCTCCAACATTGTTGTTTGATGGGGGGAAGCCCAAGGAGCAGAAGGGATTTTTCCCAAGGTTCCCTGCGACCGAGTGAACAAGCAGGGTCTGTGGAGAATCAGTCCTGTGCCCTTTTCACTGTTCCTTCCTGCCTCCTGTAAGCTGACCCCTGGTGCCCTAAGGCTTCAGTGTTCTTGTCAGAGAAATGGGGCTGCAGTCTGTACTTTGCTTCTCTGCAGTGGGAGGGGTTGGCCCTGCCGGCTTCTTTCTCACCCCTATCACTTGCGTGGCTTTTGCTCTGAAATGACCTCTGGTCTTAGCTCTGCCCAGCAGGTGCCAGATGTCCCAGGTAACAGAGAGGGAACAGAGGAGGAACAGAGAGGGGAGGTCATCTTCCCAGGCTCACACAGTCAGACAGTGACCAAGCAGGGCCAGCTCTCCTGATCTGAACACTTACTGGCAGAAGTGTTCCTTCATCTGTAAATGGGTACAATTCTACCGACCTCATGGGGGGAAATGGAGGTCCTGAGAGGTGGAGTGACTTGCCCAGCATCCCCAGTTAGCGAAGGGCAGAGGCCGGATTAAAGCCCAAGCCTCCCCTCCCCACTTCCTCCCTGGGAGCCTTGGAGCCAGGGCAGGTGAGGGGAAGTGCTGGGACATGCCCATCCATTCATCAGCTGTGTGACCTCGAGTTCATTCCTTGCCCTCTCTCTGCCTTGTGGAGATGCCATAGGAGAGGTGGGGGCCACGATTCAGATGTCATGAGCGCTCTCCCCTCTCCCCTCCTGCAGAGAAGAGCATTCCCCTTCGAGTCCTCTACGAAAAGTATTGTGACTGCCTGACCGAGTCGAACCTCATCAAGGTGCGGGGCCTCTTCGTCGAGCCAGCTGCCAACAGCTACCTGCTGGCTGAGAGGGACATCTATCTGGAGAATCCAGAAATCAAGATCCGGGTAAGGGCTGGCTGGGTCCCCGGACAGGTCCCCACACGTGCATGCACCTCCCTCCCTGCAACCTCAAGATCTCTGATGCCCCAGGTTCCTCAGATCCTAGGTTCATCAAAGAAAAGCATCATGAAGCGGAAAGAATTTGGGACTCACAGCCTCTAGGAATGAAACCTAAAATCCCACAGTAGTAGGATCATTGCACTTAGGGATCTCAGACTCATGGACCCTTAAATGCTAAACTACTAATGCTAGATTCTCAGGTCCTGGGGCCCTGGTGGGGCAGGAAGGGATGTGTTGTTAAGGGCACAGACTCTGGAGTCTATTTATTCATCTATAAAATGGGTGTTGTAAGGATTAAATGTGCGTCTACAGGAAGCACATAGAACCATATCCAGCACATTAGGAGGGCTCAATAAAAACTGACTATTCTTATCACCAACTTCATGGTCAGCATAGTGATTCACCTGGAGGAGTCACAGCCCCAGATCCCCAAACGCTGCAGTTACAAATAAACGGTAAAGAGCAGAGCAGGAGGGAGTGAGCACTGTGTGCCCGACAGTCTGCTAGGAGCTTGCACATGTTAGCTCAGTTAATCCTCATGAGAACCCTGCAGTCAGGCGTTTCTCTCCTATGAAAGGCTCAGAGAGGGTAGTAACTTTGCCAAGGTCACACAGTGAGAGACGGGCAGAGATCAGCCTGGCTCCCAAGACTCTGATCTTTCCACCCTAGACCCTAGAATGAGGGAGGCATTTTACACGTCCTGAGGGGTGCGTGGAGCCTCACCTCAGCTCCATGAAGGAGTCCTGGGCAGGTGTCATCATCTGTGTTTTCCAGATGAGGCGAGGAATGTTAGCGGCGGAGCTGGGCAGACATTGGGCCAAACTGCAGCATGGATGGAGATGGCCCAGTTGGGACCCTGCATGCCCTTGAGGGGCTGTGGGCTGCTCTCCCTCCGTGCTGCCCCTGACATCTGCCCCATGCCTCCTCTAGATCCTGGGAGAGCCCAAGCAGAATCGCAAGCTGGTGGCTGAGGTGTCCCTGTGGAACCCGCTCCCCGTGCCGCTGTCAGGCTGCACCTTCACCGTGGAGGGGGCGGGCCTGACCCAGGAGCAGAAGACCGTGGAAATGTAAGTGCTGGTCCCTCCAGCCTGGGGGCCTGGGAGCAGAGGGCACATGCTGCGGGGGGAAGGGCACCCTCCGGCACTGAACCCCGACCCGTAACCCCTCTTCTCCCTCCCCACACACCCACCCACACACCTGCCTAATATTCCCCCGTGTCTACGCCCAAATACCCACACGTTAGCTGCGTTCTGTGCACATGTGTTCACAAACCTAAACAGGTACACATTCACTAAGCACCCACCTCGGGACACCCGAGTCCTCACATACACACAGGTGTACACACGTGCCTGTGTGGTGGACCCTCATGGATACATATTTGTATACACGTACACTTACGAGCATACACGCTTCTTCTTTTTCACTTTTTCATTGTAATGTAATTTACATAGAGTAAAGCATACAAGTCACGTATGTACAGCTCAATGCATTTTCATGCATGTGGTCACATGAGCATCCACACTCTTACCCCCAAGCACACCATCCACTTTCACGTACACACACACACACACACACACACACACACACACACACACACACACACACACACACACATCAGCCCCTCTACACATAGGAGGGCAGATGGCCCAGGCCTTCGGAGAGTGGTGAGCGGGACCCATTTTATTCTGTCGGCACAAGGCTATACATCCATGGAGTTTCTGGGCTAAGAGCTCAGTAGTCACGTGTCATCCTGGCCTGTCCCCATCGTGGGGACCAGGCCAGGGCCCTGATCTCACCCTCTTTCTCTCTCTCTCCCAGCCCGGACCCCGTGGAGGTGGGGGAGGAAGTCAAGGTGAGGGTGGACCTGCTGCCCCTGAACGCGGGCCGCCACAAGCTGGTGGTGAACTTCGAGAGCGACAGGCTGAAGGCCGTGAAGGGCTTCAGGAACGTCATCGTTAACACCTCCTAAGGGCCCCCGTGCCAGCCCCACCTGAGCCAGCCGAGGGCCCCCAGCTTGACCCCGATCTTTATCCCAAGCCAATGAGCAAAATTTGCCCCTTCTTGGGCCCCAGACCCCAGGGCAGGGTGGGCTGCCTATGGGGGCTCTTTGGAATCGAATGTACTTCCAGCCCATCTGGTCCCCCTGAGCCGGGCTCCCCACCTCCCTCACCTGTGAGGAACGTTTTGTGCCTCCACAGTAGGAGCCCTGATCTTGGCTGACTGGGCGGTGGGGGTGGGCCGGGGAGGGGGGGACTCCGGCCTCCCTTCCCAGCCCAGATGCCATTTGGAAAGCCACTGACCACCCGCCATATTGTTTGATCAACTCCAGAGCCCCTTCCCTGGGAGCAGGTGAGAAAAAGTGTGCCCAGTGACCAGATCAAGGAACTCAGCTCTCTAGGGTGTCCTGAACCCCTTCCCCAGATTGTGCCCAGGCCCCAGGGGCCGTTGGCAGAACCTGAGCAGGTGCAGATCGGGAGGGTCCCAGGAATAGTCCAGACCCAAGCTCCCCCCACATCCCAGCAGCCCCGGCCCAATAGTACCCCCGCACCGCGCAATTGTGAGGCACCTACTAAGTGCTTCCTGGGCTCACACGGCCACCAACCCATTTAATTGCCATGGGAAACTGCAGAGTGGGAGCCGCTTTCTCCATGAGGAGAAGGGAGGTGGCCCACCCTGCACCGCTCAATATTTGCAAGGCTGCTTAATATGAAGGTGCGGGAATGGAGCCAGGCCTTCTGACTCTGAGTCCAGGGCCCCGTTCACCACACCAGCCCTGACCTGACTGTCAGAGAGGCCATATGGGGCCTGATCAAAAAGGATCCAGTTAGGATGAGGAGGTGGGGAGGAAATTGGAGGGGTTAGAGCCCCGGGTTTGAGCCCCAAGTCTGGCCAGCCACGGCCTTCCCCTCTCTGGGCCTCAGTCTGCTCATCGGTCACAGAGTGGTTGAACCAGCTCATCTCCAAGGCCCCTCCAGCCCTGCACTTCTGGTGCCTTATATGACTCAGCCTTGCCAGTGACATTGACTCTTACTCCCTGGCTTCACAGACCCTTAGGTCACAGGCCAGGATGTTTCGGAGAATGAGACCATGACCACGACCACCTTCCTGCCCCCAGCCCTGCCTGAGTCCCCCACCTGTGCCCAGGCATCTTCCGTCAGAGCCCAGTTCTAGGGGAAAAGAGCCCCGGAGGCCCCTGTCCTACCCATGACCCCACCCACCACAACGCATAGACTTCACAGGAGCCTTAGTTGCCTGTGCTGGTCACTCACCAACAAGGCTGGCATCTCAGCCACCCCCTCTTTGAAGAGCCAGGGCCCCAGAACAGAGCCCTTGCCCCTGACTAAGCTCGGGGACCCCACAAGTTGCCATCTCTGACTTTACCCCTCGCTCTCTCCATGTGACTGGGCCTCCCTCAGGCTGGAAGAGGGAAGCGGGGAGAATTCTGTATCTGGAGTGGGGTCAAAGCCTCCAGAGTCCCCCAAATCCCAGAGAGGGATTTGGGGAAAGTCACGCTGATGCACTTAGAACTTTCTGCTTTGCACAGGAAGAAGCACTTGAGCCGAAATATATATGTTCTATATAAATATTGCTTGATTTCTCTATGGTTTTATAAATACTTTTGGGTTCCAAGCAAGCAGTAGATGTGCTTTTGAGCCACAAAGAGCAAGTACTGAAATAAAAGAGTTTATTTTTCACATTCAAACCAGGTCTGGTCCGTTCACTGCATGCTTTTGAGGAGGGTGGGTGGATGAGCTCACTTAACACCTGGACCAGCCACTTCCTGCCTAAGAGCCTTTCCCTAGCCTCAGCGCCTCCCTCAGATCTAAACTTTACTGGCATTCAATGCTCTACAACTGTCCAGCTCCACCTCCAGCCCCTTCTCCAAACAAACCATGTTCAGACCAGAATGAACTCCCTGTATCTCTTCTAACAGCCTGTGTACTTGTCAACCTCTTAGCTTGGAGTGGCCCTCTTTTTCCTTACCCAGCTTGTGAACCCCTATTCATCTTACAATGCTTAACACTAAAGTCACCTCTTCTGTGACGCCTACCCAGATTTCTTCTCAGAACCCTGGAACATGGACAACTCAAACATTTATCACAGTGACTTTTAGTTCCATGTTGATATACCTGTCCCCCTCCCCATCCTGTCTGAAGTCCCCAAGGGCAGAGACCGAAAATCTCTTAAACAGACACTAATAAATGCTGGATCAGTGTGTTTCAACTCAGCTCCCATAAGACCAGTGCTGTCCAGTAGAAATATAATGTGAGCCACAAATGCAAGCCATATATGTAATTTAAATTTTCTAGTGGCCATATTAAAAAGAGAAAAAGAAACAGGTAAAATACAGTTTAATAATGCATTTTATTTAAACTAATATGTATGAAATATTGTATTGCAACACATAATCAACATAAAAATTATGAATGAGATAGTTTACATTCTTAATTTTCATATAAAGTCTTTTAATGTGGTGTGTATTTTACACTGACAGCCTGTTTCAATTCGAACTAGCTGCATTTCAAGTGCTCCATGGCTGCAGGTGGCTACTGGCTACTACATTGTGTTACCGAGCAAGGGCTCTTGTGCCTGCCACACAGAAAGCCAAACTCTTGACAGTGGGTGTTTGCAGCAATGTAAGGTTTTATTTGCAGGGCGCCAAGCAAGGAGAAAGGGCAGCTCATGTGCAAAAGACCTGAACTCCCCGATGGCTTTCAGGGGAAAGACAGTGTGAGAGGATACGGTCTGGCTTTCAGGGGAAAGACAGTGTGAGGGGATATGGTCGCAGGATGCGTGATCAGCTTGTGGACCTTCTTCTGATTGGTTGGTGGTGAGGTAACAGGTGATGTTTCAGGAATCTCACCGGTCTGGTTCCAACCATCTGGGGTACGTGCTTGTGGTCAGCATGTAGCCGCCATCCTCCACCTGGGCGGGGTGTTCTTAGTTTCTACAGAACAACTCAAAGATGTGTATCAGATCGTTATCTATATCCTTTCAGGAGGAACTGGGAGTCCTGTGACTCTATGGTCCTCATCATTAACTGCTTGAATCTGCTCTTTGGAACTCAGGGAAGGCCTAGGAGACTAAAGCCTTTTTTTTTTTTTTTTTTTTCACAAACAAGAAACAGGGGACACAGAGGGACTTTTGTACCTGGCAAGTCCCCACAAGGTCCTGCTTGGTTTCAATCCGCTCTTTTCATTGATACTCGTCAATCCTTAGCAGAACAGGGGTGGGACTAGAAAGTGAATAAAGTTTTGGACAGAGAAAGATGAATCATAAACTCAGCAGGGGAACTCAGTTTCAGCGGACTCAGTTTCAGTTGAATGGTTCCAGGTCTAGACTGATTCCAGGAGTGTGGGGATTTGGTCATTCATTTCATTCCCCACCAATGAAGCACTAATCAATGTTTGTTGATTAAATAGATGATGGAAGACAGTCTCTGCCTTCAGGGAACCCATGTAGAAACACCTGACATGCACGCAAAACATAAATCAAACTCAAAGCGTGACATCACATTTTCGGGGTGCTAAATCCTTCTGTTCCTTGAAAACTACACCTGGGTCTGGCCTTGATGGCCTGAGCATTTTATCAATTAGTGACCAGCAAGAAAATAGAAAACACTCGGCTATTTCAGGTGGAGAGGGAGTTTACAAGGGAAACTGACTCCAAAAACATCTGAGGTGCTGGAAGAGCAGAGGGTGAAGGAGTGGTACCCAGGAATCGGGAAGCAGCTGCCACCCAGGATGCTCAGGAGCCCAGGAGCCGGTCCCCACCACCCAGCTGCTGGAGGCACTGTCACCCCAGCTCTGGAACCAACAGAGCTGCCGAATCTACAAATCCTGCTGAAGTCAGCCCTGGTAGGAGCCAGAGGCAGGCTGGCATCTCTCATCCTCCTGCCTTCTCCCCACTGGCAGATCCTCACCAGAAATAGCTGGCGAGGGGCTCTGGCAAATATCATTTTCAGGCTTCCAGCCCCTGAGAAACAGAGATGGCAAGGCAAGGGTTGGGGGGCATGGAGTTGAGTAGCCGATACCTATGGCTGCTCCCTTTGTAAGAACACCCTTCCAATCATCTCCACCTCAGGAACTCAGCTTTCAAAACCCTGCTCCAGAGAGACCTCCTCTGTGAAGGCTTCCTGGACTGCAGCCAACTGCTTCAAGCTCTGTTCCCCTTGGCATATGGTAGAGAGCCCTTTACAACGCTCAGGTTAGCCTGGATTAGGACCAGCTGCTGATGTGCCTGGCCCATGCTCTGGAGCACCCCAAGAGCAGAGTCAGGGCACACCTCACACAAGGGGGTCACCAAGTGGACGCAGTACTGCCAACTCTAGCTCCCAGGCCTGACTGCCTCGCCTCCTAAAGAGAGACAGGGCTGCCCCGGCCAGGTCTGCCAATGCTGGACAGATTGGGAGGCCCCTCCTGACCACCCCCTAGGCCTGCCCCACCCCTGAGAGCTCACTAGCCAGGAACCCAGGAAGGAGGAAGGCTTTGCTGGTCACGTGGGCCCATTAGAGACAGGGGAAAAGAGCCTGAGCTCCTTCTCCACAAACCAGAGGCAAGGGTTGAGTCTGGGGCCCTACACAACAGTGCTGGGCACAGCCCCACGGCAGCCCAGAGCTACTGGGCCCACACCAAAGCTCGGCTCATAGCCCGGGTGTCAGGGGCCTGGATTCTGGAGCCAAACAGACCTGGGATCAAATCCTGGCTCTGCTACGGGTTCACAGTGTGGCTTCAGGCAGGTTCTCAACCTCTCTGTGCCTCTGCTTCCTCATCTGTCAAATGGGGATGATTTGGTGTCTACTTTCATGACTGGTGTGTAAGTTCAATATAACAGTGCCCATAAAATATTCAGCTGGCTCCTGGTACATTCTAACCATAACAGCCAACTTTCCTCCAGATCAGCAACATTTACATGCACTGAGTTATTCACTCCTGAAACAATCCTATCCAGTTTTTCCCCCCATTTTACAGCTGGTAAGGTGCAGAGTGGGGAGACTCGAACCCAGGCAGCCCTCCTTCCCCAGGGCACGGCCTAGCCTAGAGGAGGCCCGCTTTCTCCTGGAACCCTCCCTTCCCACCAAGTGCTAGGGTGCACGGGGCACAGGCCTCCACAAAAGCCCTCGTGGAATGGAGGTCTGATCAGGTCTATCTTTCCACCCCTAAAAGTCCCTCTCCTTTTCAGCTGCTCTTGTTTACCTGGGATGCCTGCCAGCTCCGCCCCTTGGCCTCAAGTCAAACCCAGAATAACAGAATTTTGACAGAGTCCAAGAGGAGAGGCTTAAGTGGGAGGGCCAGGTAGGGGCCTCCTAGAGGCACATGTGCCTTGGGGCCAGGACTAGGTCATCACATACACTTTCCCAGCCTCCCCACTTCCCTCCCCGACAGGCCTGAGCAGACACACAGAGACGCACGTCCATGAGACCGTGAAGCCCTGTGTCTTGTTTCAAGATGCAAAGTCCAAAGGGTTCCATTAAAAGCAGAAGGAATGACAAAAAAGGTGGTGCATACAGCCTTGAGAACGCAGGATCTCTAACGACCTGAAGTTGAGCAAGAGAGGCAGACATGAAAGACCATGATCCACAAAATTCCACTCGGACAAAGTTCATGAACTCATCTGTGGTGTTAGAAGTTGGGGTCGTGTTTTCCATGGCAGGGGAAAGACTGGACAGAAGCATGAGGGGGCTTTGGGGCCACTGGGATGGCTTTGATATTTTACATCTGGTTGCTAGGTAAACAAGTACATTCAGCCTGTGAAAATGTGTCACGTTCAAAAAACAGTACTTGAAGTTTCTGAAATTAAGTCCAAAGTGAGGTGGAGACTTGATCCACAGACCCTGGCCACTGGGAGTAACAAGTCTCCCATCAGCACCCCCCAAGGTCTGAGAAAGCCAGAGCTAAAAGGCTGGGCTCATAAACATAGTTACCGCATGACCCAGCATTTCCATTCCTAAGTATAAACCCAAGAGAACTGAGAACATATAACCACAAAAAAAGTTGTAAGTAAATGTTCATAGCAGCTTTATTCATAATAGCCAAAAAGTGGAAACAAACCAAATGTCCATCAGTCAACGAATGGATAAATAAAATGTGGCATATCCATACAATGGAATATTATTTGGCAAGAAAAAGGAACGATGTACTGATACATGCTCCACCATAGATGGACCTTGAAAACACTATAATCAGTGAAAAGAAGCCAGTCACAAAAGACCACATTTGTATGAGTTCATTTATATGAAATGTCCAGAAGAGGCAAATGTATGGAGATTGAAAGTAGATTAGTGACTGTCTGGGGCTGGGGGGCTGGAGGGACTGGGAGGGAGTGACAGCTAAAAAGCATGGGGTTACTTTCTGGGGTAATGAAAATGTTCTAAAATTCATTGTAATGATAGATGCACAATTTTATACTAAAAGCCATTGAATCGTACACTTTAAAAGGGTAAGTTGCAAGGTATATGTACTATATCTCAATAAAGCTGTTTAAAAATAATTAATAATGAACAGGGGGAAAAAGGAGAAGGCTGAAACCCAGAATCTGACTTGATTCAGATCAGGAGGTCTGCCTGGGTGTGCTGGTGACCTTGGGTAAAGCTCTTCCCTTCTCTGGGCCTTAGTTGGCCCTGCCGTCACAGGGGAGAGGAGAGAGTAGTAGCAGAGGAGTGCTGAAACGCCACTGATGGGGGCATCATGTCCATGATCACAGAGGCTCCTGGCCCAGCCTGTGGAGTCTGGGGGTCCCCCAGGGCTAGTAAACCCCTAATCGTTCATGAGATCTTTGCACTCTGGTCACAAGGGCAACATTGCCTCAACAGCCTTTAAAAATGGGAGAAGAGATGCTCTTCCAAACATTGCTTTCAGCCACTGCTCCATGTCAAGGATACCAGAGGCGCAGTGGAAATCCCAGTTTCTCTCTAGGCCCTTAGTCAGCTCCCAACTCCACGTCAGCTCATTCCAAAGTCATCTGGAGTAAACATACAGAGACCAAGGAGAAATGCCAGCCAGACCAGGTGAGACAGGGATCCGCCTTCCCTTGGTAAGTGAAGCCCATTTCAGATGGGGAAACAGGCACAGATGGGGCAGGGGCAGGTCCATGGTCCCAGATCCAAGGCTGAACCCAAGGACTTTCCTCTTTCCACTTGTCTTGAACAAGCCTAAGAGCCTGCTACGTGCTCAGCCTGAGGTGCTCTCCAGAAGGGATGAGAGAGGGCCTCCGACAAAGTGTGGGCAGCCCCTCCCCAGGAGTCCTGGGCCTACGTCCCATCTCCCCTCTCTCTATTTTTTTTTTTTTTTTTTTTGGAAGTAGGCGGGCCTCTCACTGTTGTGTGGGCAGCCCCTCCCCAGGAGTCCTGGGCCTACGTCCCATCTCCCCTCTCTCTATTTTTTTTTTTTTTTTTTTGCAGTACGCGGGCCTCTCACTGTTGTGGCCTCTCCCTTTGTGGAGCACAGGCTCCGGACACGCAGGCCCAGCAGCCATGGTTCGCGGGCTTAGTTGCTCCGCGGCGTGCGGGATCTTCCCGGACCGGGGCACGAACCCGCGTCCCCTGCATCAGCAGGCGGACTCTCAACCACTGCGCCACCAGGGAAGCCCTCCCCCCTCTCTTGCTGTGTGACTTTGAGGAAGCCACTTTCCCTCTCCAGGCCTTTGTCGCACTGGAGCTCTCAATTACTGACCTGTCACCCAACCCAGGGATGTGATTATGATGGGAACAGGCCTTACAAACTGTAAAGGGCTGTAGAGATGGAAGCCAACAGGAACTCCAGCCATGTCTGAGAAAGGCAAGATCAAGGCGAGCAACTGAGGCTCATTTATTTAACCAGTGGCAGCTATGGGGTCAGCAGAGGTGGCTGCTGCCTGAAGGGAAAGGATGAGGTGGCCTGGACCGGGGTGTGGCTGTCTTGGAGTCATCGGAATGGATTTGCGATACACAGAGGAGATTCATTCATTCAACAACATCTTTTTTTGCCCCGATCGTGGGCCAGGTGCTGCATTAGGCCCTGGGGATACAGTGGTCACCATGGCAGGCCTGTCCTACAGAGCATTCAAGCAGATCACCAGTGTGAAGTGAGATGTGTCAGAGAAAAAGACTAAGGCTCAGGATAATGGGGCCGTCAGCACAATCATAAGAGCAAGGGTGCCAAGCACCCTTTTAAATGCATCACATGCATGAACTTGCTGGGTCCTAATAACACCCTGTGAGGCGGGAGCTAGTATTACCTTCTCCACTCTGTGGGCGAGGAAACTGAGGCCCAGAGAGGTTACGTGACATGTCCAAGGTCACACAGCTAGAAAGCAAGGAAGCTAGGATGCCAACCAGGCAGGCTGGGTTCACAGCAACTGCTCCTAACCTCCTGCTCTGTTGTCAGCTGTCTTGTGATGTGGACTTACAAAAAAAGAGGGTCTTCTTCGACAAGGAGGTCAGGGAAAGCCTTCTGAGAAGCTGATGTGGAAGCCCAAAACCCTAGGGAGGAGGAGCCAGCCCAGGGAAGGGTTGGGGGCAGGTTCGGGGGGGTGGGGGTGGGGGTGGGGGCAGGGGGGGGGGGGGGGGGGGGGGGGGGGCAGAGGCCATTTCCCAGAAAGCTGATGCTCTAGGTTCTGGGACCCTCACTTGTGTGGGGCCTTGTTCACACAAAGATCCCAGGCAGCTGTGGAGTACTGCAGGCAGGGAGGGGAACCAGGTTGCCATCAGGAAGCATTTCAACGTAAACATCTCTGGGAAATAGCTTGAAAAACGCCCAGAAGAAGGGAATCTGAAACTAGCAAGTCTCCAGCAATTTATTATGATTTCTTTTCACATTCTTCATAAATAATCACTTTTGTACTCAATTTTATATTTGTAATTTTATCTTATATTCTTTTTATTAAAGATGGTCCCCCTGCCCCAAATTAAAACTAAATCCATGATGTGATAACACAGCCTTCTCACCAGAATGGTTAAAATGCAAAGCAAAAGAAAAAAAAAATTCGAATTGTTGGTGAAGATATGGAACAATAAGAACTTTCCTGTGTGACTGTGAGGGGAATGTAAATAGTTATGACCACTTTGGAAAACTATTTGCCATATCTTCTAAATGTACAATCATTTATCTTTATGAGGCAGCAATTCCACTCACGGATGTTTACCCAACAGAAATGAGTCCATATATTCTCTGAAAGACATGTGCAAGAATGTTCCTAGCAGTCTTTTTTTTTTTTTCTTCATAATATCCCAAAGCTGAAAACAGCCGAAAAGTCCTACACTAGCAGAATGGATATATAAATTGGTATAGTCGTTCAAAGTAACACTACAAGAAAGAATGAGAAAAAAATAAATGACACCTACATGCAACAACTTAGTTGAATCTCACAAGCATGTTAAGGAAAGATGCCAGATGCACGGTACACTGAATGACTTTATTCATATGAAGTTCAACCCCAGGCAAAACTCATCTATGATGTGAGAAGTCAGATAGTGGTTGCCTTTAGGGAATGGTTAGTAACTGGAAAGGCGCACCAGGGAGGCATCTGGGGCGCTGATGCTGGGCTGATTGTTGAGCTGGGGGCCAGTTTACATGGGTGTGTCCAATTTGGGGTAATTCATCCAGCCATACGCTTATGACGTATGTTTTTCTATATGCATGTTGCACTTTAATGAATGCTTCCCTCTCCAATGGTATAAGCTTCAAGCCCCTTGAAACCTTGACTTGACCTTGAGACCAGAGAAGGGTTTGGAATTTATTACCATGCAGTGGTTCCCACGGGACCGTTGTGAGCAGCAGGTGATATGATCTCCTCGATGCTTTAGGAAGCTCCCTCCAGCCACCCCAGGGAGGGAGTGATAACGCCAGGGTAGCAGAGGGGAGGCTTGGGAGGGGCTGCAGAGACGCCCAGTGAGGGGAGAAGGGCAGAGAATTCTTCCTGGGCGGGACCTCAAAGGCAAGACAGGGGCGGAGGAGGTGGAGGTGACTGGGGAGGATATTTTGGGCAAAGACAGGGAGACTGAAATAGAACAGGGGCAGCCAGGATGGGGGGCTGAGGAGGAGAGGGAGGGTTGGTCTCTGATCGTTCCAGAATGAGCTTCCTTGCCCCCTGCCCGGCCAGGCTCAAGCTCCAGCCCTGCCCAAGCCTGGTACACCCAGCTCCACATGGAAGCCAACTCTCTGTCAGCCAACTCCCCCTTCATTCCTTCCCAGGCCTGGCCAGCTCTGCTCATGGAAACTCTGACGGGCCCACAGCCAGCTCTTGGCAGCCACCCAGATGCTCACAGCGCTGACAATTTGTCTCTCCTCAGTCATGACTGTTTTTTTTTCCCCTCTTCCCTGTTTTATTGACTCAAACCTTCGTGAGGGCGTCCTTGGGGCAGATTTGAAGCTCGATGATGTTGTATCTTGTATCATTGAGGCACCTGGTGGCCCTGGTGAAGTGGGTAGTACTAACCCATTTTACAGATGCGGAAAGTGAGGTCTCATGAGGTGAAGTGACTTGGGGCCAAGATCACCCACTCAATCAGGGGCAGAGCTAGATTTTAACAATAAAAGAACAATAACAGTTGCCGTGTATTAGCACTGAGGGGAGCCAGATGCTGTGCCGAGCACTGTGCAGGCATTTGCCCATTCAGTCCCCACAATGACCCAGGGGAAGAAGCTGCAATTATTATCACCCCTTAACAAAAAGCCTTAAGTACACGTGCAGAAAAGTCCACAAATCATAAACTGAACCCAGCCATGAAACCAGCATCCAGGTTAAAAAATAGAACAATTGACACACCACTAAAAGCACATGTGATAAAAGAGAAGCTTGATAAATTGGACTTTGTAAACATTGAAAACTTTTGTGTTTCAAAGGATACCATCCAGAAGTGAAAAGGCAACACACAGGATGGGGAATATATTTGAAATCATCTATCTGATAAGAGTCTCGTACCCAGAATATATAGAGAACTCTTACAACTCATTAATAAAAAGTCAAATAACCACATTTTAAAATAGGCAAAGGACTTGAAGAGACATTTCTCCAAAAAAGATATACAGATGCTAATAAACAAATGAAAAGATATTCAACATTATTAGACATTAAGAAATGAAGGTTAAAACCACAAAGAGATGCCACTTCAGAGCAACCAGATGGCTATAATCAGTAAATGGATAATAACTCTGGGCGAGGATGTGGAGAAGTTGGAACACTCATACACTGCTGCTGGAAACATAAAATGGTGCAGCTGTTTTGGAAAGCTGTTTGATGGTTCCCCAGAAGGTTAAACATAGAGTTACCATTTGATTCATCAATTCCATTCCTAGTGGAATTAGAGAAAAAAACCATATGTCCACCTAAAAAGTTGAACATGAATACTCATAGCAGCATTATTCATAGTAGCTTAAAAGTAGAAACAACTCCCACCCCCCCCACAAAGTAGAAACAACCTAAATGTCCACCAACTCATGAGTGGGTAAATAAAATGTGGTATATCCATACAATGGAATATTATCCAGCAATAAAAAGGAATAGAGGGGCTTCCCTGGTGGCACAGTGGTTGAGAATCTGCCTGCTAATGCAGGGGACACAGGTTCGAGCCCTGGTCTGGGAAGATCCCACATGCCGCGGAGCAACTAGGCCCGTGAGCCACAACTACTGAGCCTGCGTGTCTGGAGCCTGTGCTCCGAAAGGTCACGATAGTGAGAGGCCCGCGCACCGCGATGAAGAGTGACCCCCGCTTGCCACAACTAGAGAAAGCCCTCGCACAGAAACGAAGACCCAACACAGAAAAAATAAATTAATTAATTAATAAACTCCTACCCCCAACATCTAAAAAAAAAGGAAGAGTGCTGATACATGCTACAACATGATGAAACCTGAAAACACTATCTTAAATGAAAAGACCATATATTCTATGATTCCATTCTATATGACACATCCAGAATAGACAACTAGACAGAAAATAGATGAGTGGTTGCCTAGAGTCAGGGGATGGGGAAGGGTGGGGTCAAGAGGATAGGGAGTGACTGCTAATGAGTATTTTCTTCTGGGGATGATGAAAATTGTTATAAAATTATATTATGATGTTGGTTGCACAACTCAAACATACTTAAAACTACTGAATTGTACACTTTAAATAGATGAACTTTATGGTATGTAAATTATATCTCAATAAAGCTGTTTAAAAATAAAAAGATACTCCATGCCTTTTTTCATGCAATACCTGGATTGCCCCTACCTTCTCCTTGCTATCTGAATGCCCGCAAAATAGCTGATTGCTAAGGCCCAACTCAAATGTCATTACAAAGATTTCCTTGATCCAGTCCCATCAGAAGTAATTTCTCTCTCCTCTGAATTGCCACATTAACTCACATCATTCACTCAGAGATAATTTACAAGGCATCCATCATGTGTCTGGCACTTATTACATTTCACATGATTATTTAAGACCTCATTTCATATCTGCTACTACACTGTAACCTTTTGGAGGGAGGAGATTGTATCTTGTTCCCTTCTGTGTACTCAGAACCCCGCCAAGTGACTGGCACACAAAAGGCATTCAAGGAAGGTAGGTAGATTTCATTCTACATTGCCTTTTTCTCATACCAGCTTCCTCCCAGGACACAGCTTCTCAATGGCAGGTTCCAGGCCTGATGCATCATTGTATCCCCCATAGAAATTGCCTAGCACTTGGTAGGTTTTTTTGTTGAGTAAACACAAAATGATTAAATGATGAATGTGGCTTTAATTTCCATCGTAACTGTCGGCCAAGGTTTTTGAAAGGAGGTGAGACTTACCTCCAAGTGTGGAGGATGGGTAGGGATAAGTGAGGATTTGCAATCCAGATAGGGAACAGCAAGAAGGAAGGAGTACGATCTTGCAAATATTTGCATGGTACAGGAAACCATAAATGGTGCCTAGAAGAATTAAAAGAGAACCAAACAGAACTTCTAGAAATGAAAACTATTAATAACTGAAACTTAATACTCAGTGATTGAGCTTGATAGCAGATTAGACAGAACTGAAGAATTAGTGAAGCAGAAGATAAATGATCCAGAATATACCACAGAGAAATAGATAGATGTAAAACATGAAAGAGAATTGGGAAGGCATTGAAGACAGGGTGAGAAAGTCTAAAATACGTTTATTAAGAGTTTCAGAAGGATGTAAGAGAGAAAAAGAGGCAGACACAATAATTGAAGAGAGGGCTTCCCTGGTGGCGCAGTGGTTGCGCGTCCGCCTGCCGATGCAGGGGAACCGGGTTCGCGCCCCGGTCTGGGAGGATCCTGCATGCCGCGGAGCGGCTGGGCCTGTGGGCCATGGCCGCTGGGCCTGCGCGTCCGGAGCCTGTGCTCCGCGACGGGAGAGGCCACAGCGGTGAGAGGCCCGCGTACCGGGGAAAAAATAATAATAATAATAATAATAATTGAAGAGATAATGACTGAGAACTTTCCAAAACAGATGAGAGCTAATAATCCACAAATTCAAGAACCCCAACAAACCCCAAGCTAAATAATAAGAATAAATCCATGTCTAAATATATAATACTAAAGCTGAAGAACATCAAAGACAAAGAGAAAAATCTAAGGAGCATCTAGAGAATAAAATAAATTACCTTCAAAAGAATGACAGGTGATGCTGACTTCTAAATAGCAACAATGGAAGCCAGATAATGGTGAAATGCTATCTCTGATGGGCCAAAATGGCTACCCAAATAAAATTCTATACCCACCAAAATGTACTTCAAGAACAAAGTTTAAATAAAGGCATTTTCAGACAAACAAAATCAGAACTTTCTGCTCATAGAACCTCATTAAAGAAAATTCTAAAGGATGTACTTTGTGTAAAAGGAAAATTAACCCTGATGGAAGGCTTGAGATAAAAGTAGAAATGAAGAGCAAAGAAACTGATAAATACATCTGCAGGTCTATTTGAACATTAACTATATATAAACAATAATATTAATGTCTGGTAGAATTTCTTTCTCTCTTTAGTATTTGATAGAATTATAATAAATGAAAACTATGGCATATATGTCAAAGTAGCATTGCAGTGGCTGGGAAAAGATAAAAGGTACTGATTATATAAATTTAAATATTCATGCTGTAATTTCAAGGACAACATTTAAAAAATAGAAAAAATGTATAATCTCCAAGCTGGTGGAGAAGGGAAATAGAATTAAAAAATAATCAATTCAGAATAGCCAAAAGGAATAGAAAAATAACATAGAAAGGGTGAGATGAAGAGAAAACACAAAATAAGCGAGTGGATTTACACCCATATACATCAATAATTATATTAAATATCAAAAGAGTAAATGCTCCAGTTTAAATATAAAGATCATTGTATAGCTTGGATTTGAAAAATCTAACTATATGTGGTTTACAAGCAGCATACAGGAAACATAAGGATATATAAAGATTGAGAGTAAAAGGATGTAATAAAATATAACTTACAAAAGAATGGTGGTCTGACTATATTAACATAAAATAAAAGAGACTTTATCATTAAAAGTATAACTAGAGATAAGAAGGCTGCTGTATAATGGTAAATGTTTTAATTTATAAGAATATATAACTGTTTTAATTTTATATACACCTAATAACATAGTTTCAAAACATACAAAACAAAAATTGATAGAATGATAATTCAATACATCTCTCTCAGTATTTGACAGAACATGGAGACAAGTCAGTATGGATATAAAAGATGTATTCATCAGATAGGGATAGGTTATGCCTCAGTAACAAAAAACTCCGAAGTCTCAGTGGCTTGGTACAACAAAGGTGTATTTGTCAGTCACACAAAGTCCAGTGAAGTCAGGCAATTCTCAATACAGTTCTCCTCCAAGGAGTGACCCAGAGATCCAGTCTGCTCTCATCACGTGCCTCTGCCATCTCACTCTGTGGTTCCCATAGATGCTTCTAAAGAAGAGAAAGTGTGGAGGAAGCACACTGGCTCTTAATTGCCTTGGCCCAGAAGTTACACATATCATTTTCATTCACATCTCTTTAGCTAGAACTGGTCACACATTCTCTCCCATCTCTAAGTATACTGAGAAGTGTAGTCTGCCTATGTCTCCAGAAAAGAGAGGAAAACCAGGCAGGAGTGAGAATCTATAGTCTCTACTCAGAGGATTTGAACAAAACAGTGAAAAAACTTGACCTAATAGACATACATAGATAACTCTGTGTCCAACACCTTATTTTCAGACACATAAGACAATTTACAAAATTTGACTATAGCCTGGGCTATAAAGCCAGTCTCACCAAACTGCAAAGAACCCAAATCATATAGAGCATATTAGCTAACCAGCTATTTCTTATAACTAAGGTATAAATCAATAATAAGAGATAATTAGAAATTTCCATATGCTAGGAAAATTTTAAATACACTTCTAAATAACCTATGGGTTAAAGAAGAACTGATAAAGGAAGCCAGAAAATATTTTGAATGAACTGATAGCAAATTAATTCATATAAAAATTTGTGAGTGTAGGTAAATCAGTACATAGAGGGAAATTTATAGTCTTAGATACATATGTCAGAGAAGAAAAGAAGCTGAAAATTGATAAAATAAACATCGACTCCAAGAAGTTGTAAAAAGAATGTCAAGGCATGGGGCTTCCCTGGTGGTGCAATGGTTGGGAATCTGCCTGTCAATGCAGGGGACACGGGTTCGATCCCTGGTCCCGGAAGATCCCACATGCCACGGAGCAACTAAGCCCGTGCGCCACAACTACTAAACCTGCGCTCTAGAGCCCACGAGCCACAACTACTGAAGCCCCCACGGCTAGAGCCCGTGCTCCACAACGGGCAAAGCCACCATAATGAGAAGCCCACGAGCTGCAATGAAGAGTAGCCCCCCGCTTGCTGCAACTAGAGAAAAGCCTGCGCGCAGCAATGAAGACGGAATGAAGCCAAAAAAAAAAAAAAAAAAAGAATGTCAAGACAAATCCAATAAAAGTAGGAAGAAGTAAATAATAAAGGCATGAACAGAAAATAATAAAATAAGAAAGCAAAGGTTAAAACAGAGCCAAAAGACAGTTCTTTGAAAAGGTAGTAAAATTGATAGACCCCTGAAGGAAACTGGTCTAGAGAAAAACAGAGCTGGCACCAAAAAAACAATATTAGGAATAAAAAGTGGGACATCACTACAGAGGCTGCCAGCATTAAAGAAAAAAGAGGGTACTCTGAACAACTTTGAGTCAATACATTTGAAAGTTTAAATGAAACGGACAACCTGGAAAGGTGTAATATACCAATTTTGACTCAAGACAAAATAGAAAACCTAGAGAATCCTCTAATAATTAAGAACACTGAAAATCCCTTTCATTAAGAAAACTTTAAGTCTAGATGGTTTCACTGGCCAGTTCTATCCAACATTCAAAGAAGAAACAATTTTAGTCTTCTAGAGAACAGAAAAACAGTAAATAATCCCCAATTCATTTTATGAGATTAACATAACCTGCCTACCAAAACAGCAAAAGGATACAGCAAGAAAAGAAAGTTACAGGCCAATTTTACTCGTAAATATAAATGAAAAATTCTTAATAAAGTGTTAGCCACAAAAATCACTATATAAAAGGATACCACAAAAGTGGGCTAATCCCAGGAACACAAGGTTGATTTAACAATAGAAAATCTATTCATACAATTCAGCACATAAACTGATTAAAGGACAAAAACTACACACAGAGAACCATTTGACAAAAAATTAATATTTAGTCATGATTTTAAAACTAAAAAAATGATAATCTACATTATGAACAGAAGGGAATTGCCATAATTTGATAAAGATTATGTCTGTGGCTACCATAATTAATGGTAAAATATTGCAAGCTTTTCCCTTTTGAGATCAGGACGTCAAGGATGCCCACTGCACCCATTTTATTCAACATTTTACTGGCAGTCTTATCCAGTGCAGTGAGGCGAGAGAAAGAAATAAAAGATGTAAGATTTGGAAAAGAAATAAAAGTCATCTTTCAAAGGTGCTATAATTAGTATGTATAGAGAAACCCCAAATGATCTACAACTATGTTATCTAAATTAACAAGAAAACTTAGCATTTTTATTGGATTCAAAATAAACATATTAAAAATGTTTCCATGTAATCACCCACTGAATTATTGAAAGAAGCTACTGGGGGGA